>NW_010360569.1:4585-21507 GCF_000414095.1 Morus notabilis | reverse complement strand
GTCCGGGGGGTCGATGGGCGTTGCCTCCTCCTGCTGCTGCTGTGACTGCGGCATGAGCTCGTAGCTTCCTCCTCCTGCCATCACGTCCATGTTCTGCTGGCCTCTCTCATTTTCAGCTATCTATCATCATTTGTTATTCCACAATTCAGTCACTTTACAAATCTCTCTGTGTATATATGTGTGGCAACATATATAAATGGTTGCATCTTAGAGAGAGAGAGAGAGAGAGAGAGAGAGAGAGGATCCAACAACATAAATAAATAAATAATAATAATAATAATTACCTTTGCTCGGAGAAGCTGGTTATTGTTGTGCAAGTCGATTTCCTGCAATTTTTAACATTAAGGTAAAATAAAATATCATCCCTAACTAATGATTCATATCATTGTCTGGGTGCAGAAGGTGTTCAAATAATAATAATAATAATTACCTTTGCTCGGAGAAGCTGGTTATTGTTGTGCAAGTCGATTTCCTGCAATTTTTAACATTAAGGTAAAATAAAATATCATCCCTAACTAATGATTCATATCATTGTCTGGGTGCAGAAGGTGTTCAAATTTTCTGGTGATGTATCAACCTTAAAAATAATAGTCTCTAGTGTAAATAAATAAATAGATAAAAACTAATTGTACTTATCTCAAGACTCAACCAACAAAGGAATATCTTACTTATAGAAGTGTCCAGATCTGTAACAAATCTAATTTTGAGAAAATGATGAGGAACTTGAACCTTTATGGAAATGCATATCCTCCAATAGATTAGTAGCTTTGTTTTCATGATTTTTTTTTTCACGTAGTACTTGGTCATTAAATGGTTCTTCTAATTATACTATATCTCTCACATTTTACACCGGTACAAGTCCTTTTGTTTTTGTCTAATTTGTCTCCAAATTCTTTTATAATCATGGTATCCAAAAGTAATGGAGGCAGAACATCTTTTGCTGAGAAAATTCAATGAGTTTAAATGAAAGCAATGGGAATGACTATTCCAATGATTCTTCTGGCTTAGAGTTCAGGAAGCATATTCCTTTACAATATTCTGTCCCCATTTTCAAAGTTAATTGATTAAAATACTTTGTATATCTTTTATGTCTAAATTTCGAGTTACGGACATTTAACAATCTAAGTGATACAATCAAAACAAATAAACAATAATACAGCTCTACATATAGATTTAAATGCCTACACAATTACAACTTAAGTACTCCTATTAATCTTAATGTCTAAGAAACTCAAATCTTACAATGGACCATCCAATTCTTTTTATTTTATGAAACAAGAAACTTCTTATTATATGGTACCAATTGTCTAAGAAACTCAAATCTTACAATGGACCATCCAATTCTTTTTATTTTATGAAACAAGAAACTTCTTATTATATGGTACAAATTTTCTTTAGGTAATTATTAAGGGGTTTTATTTACATAACTCACATTATTTCTCATTATATAAAAATTTGTAGAGTAAAATTTGTGTAAAATTAAGAGATGAATAGAAATGCATGAGAATCAGTTACCCTTTTTTGCATGTACTCAATTTCTCGAAACAGCAGCTCATTCTGGTACAGTTGAGAAATTAGAAAAGTCAAGGGGAAAAAAAGAAAGAAGCAAAAACAAAACAAAAAGAAGAGAAAACTTGTTAGTCTGGCTATTGGCTAATGCAAAAGCAAACCAAATAAATTAGAATCAAATACTTGTAATGTAGGGGAAAAAAATACAAATATATGGCAGACCTTTTTGGTTCTGATTTTTGTAATTGCTTTCTCCAATTTACCCTCCAGGTTTTTGAGTTCCCTGTTACTTGAACTGCTCACGCTGTCACCCAGCATTTCCCTGGCAATATTGACATTGTTAGTGATAAGGAAAGCTGTCAATAAGGTTAAGGCGTTAAGCCAGGAACAGATGTATTATAATATAGATTAATAGAAAAATTAAGCTACTTAAAGAGATCACACGATTTTGCATGCATGAAATTAACATTTAAGCTTCATTGATTACCTGATTCCTTTCTGCGTAGCCTCGATTTGTTGACGGATTTTTTCAGATTCTTTCTGGTAGAACTGAGATTCATTTTATTGTAAATGAGTAAGTTGAAGACATGATCTCATTGAGAAGGCATTAACATCCATAATAAATCTGTGAGTTCTATTTTCAGGAAACAAACTTACAGTTCAACCACTTTATGTTCTCATTTTTTATAATTTGGACGTCCGTGGAATATTACATAAAAAGAGAGAAAAATTTGTTCATGATTAAGCATAAATAAAGACTAAAGAGTTGAACTCTTATGAAGTAGTTACAAGAATAAGCATTTTGATACCTGATTGAGTTCACTTTCCTAGCTCAAAAAAGTGTGTGTGTGTGTGTCTATATATATATATATATATAAAGAGTTGTAGTGAGAAAAAGAGAAATAGATTAGGGAGGTTTTATTGAGAAGTTTACACGAGTCGCTATATTTTTAGAGTAAACATTAAAGTTAAATAATATAACACGGAAATGGTCTAAAGGCAATAAAAAGAATTAAAACTTTGGCAATTAGGTGACTTATACCAAAACCAATCCTTAATCCATAAATAAAGCTAATAATCGTGCACACATATGTATATAAAGAGGTTAGCCTTCCCAAATCCAAATTGTTCGATCATTATTTTAGAAATAAACTCATCAAGTTATTGTCATACCTGAGCATTAATTTCGGCAACAGATCCAGTATTGGAAGAATCAGCGCAGGCTTTCTTGTACCTGTCAATTGTTGATTTAACGCTGCAATATTCATAATGTAACTAATATTAGGGAATATAGAAATTTTCTGAACCATAACTTTTACAGTATAAACTATACAAGAGAATATTCTCCAAGTCAAAGAGAGCAAACCGGAAAAAATAATAATAATAAAATAAATTAAAATAAAGGTTAGTGCTCTAAGTACTAAGGTCTCCTAATTTGTTAAGCTCATTATTGCTTTTACAGTGAATGAATGCATATGTTAATTTCTTTCAAATGAAATGTTAATAACAACAATGGAATTAACACATTAATTAACGTAAAAAGATGATTCTAACAAGTGTTTTTAGCCTTCAAAATTAGGCTACATATATTACTTAACTCCGATGAACCAACTCAGCTAAATCTTGGGTAGGAACAAATTTTACATTTCAAACTTTTAAGATGTACATACATCACAATTTTCAGTCTTGATGATTAAAGTAAAAAACATGAACTGTTTTAAAAAAAAAAAAATTGTCAGCTTTCACTCAGTAAAAGTCATATATAAAGGAAACAAAATCAATATATGAAGTAAATTGTCTCACTGAAAATTAAGATTTTTTGTTGCACATCTTAGAAAAGTATAATTTTTTGTAGCCTCACTCAGTCATGATTTTTTAATATCTTTTTTATAAAAAATAAAAAATAAAAAATAAAAAAAAAAAGAGGTCGTGATTTTTAATCTTTCTATATAAAGCATTTCAACTTTTAAAAAACTTTCTAAAAACAATGAACAAATAAACAAAAACAAAAAAAAACCTCAATATTCTAATATCCTAAAGCAAAGTGAAGGGTAAACATCTGACTTCCTTGTATCAGAACTAGTCAGACTCAAAATTGACGGATATGACCTAGAAAACACAAAACAATCTGAAAATGTAAATAGAAAACTGTTGCCTTCCTAATTGAGACGAGTATTAATATTCACAAAAAGCAAATTATGAAAAGCTTTTTTAAACAGAGAGAAATAAATAAAAATCCCACACTTTTCGAGGCAGTACTAAAACCTTAATTTCGTCGAGCCTGTGAGTGGCTGTCTTTTGCCACGATGGCCAGGCTTTCACATCTGATAGGTCTAACCATTTCGAGGGTCATATGAATAGAAAGGCGTCAATCACAAAATTACACGGAGGATAATCACCTGATCATCACCCTATTAACCACCTCGTGAAATCCACTTGATTTTACAACCAAATAATTTAATATTATTTCAAACAAGTCCAATGAAAATATTAGTATAAAGATTGGTCTTTTCAGTTCTGAAACTCTGATCCGTATATCACAGTCGTCCACTCAGCTGTCACTAGCGGCAAAACACTCAGAACTCTCCAATTGGTTCACTCAGTTTCCGTACATTTTATTGTCAGCTCTTTCTCTCTCTCTCTCTTTCTCTCTCTAAAAACTTACATAAATATATGTGTGCAAGATCTTGGACAAACGCAAAGGCAATTTTCTACAGAGACATTATCGTGATAACCCAGTTGAGCTCTTCTGATTGGCTCTTCACTCACTCTCTTTTTTCACTCTTTTGATCTATCTTTGCTCGTTTTGCTTTTAGAGGACCTTTGTGAAAGAATTTTCACCTCTAGGAAAGAAAAAAAAAAGACATAATATATATATATATATATATGTGTGTGTGTGTGTGTGTGTGTGTGTGTGTATGTATGGGCGTGAGTGAGAGCTATTTGAAGTATAGAAGATAAAATTAGGGTTGAAGAGGTGATAAAGAAAGAAAACCCATTATAGGAATCATGACCTAAACCCTTTTGTCAGAAGGTCAAGAACTGAAAAATCATGTGTGACGTGACCAAAGATTCTGTTGCCCAAGGCAAGAAAAACCCACAACCAAATCCTTAACAAGATCGCATCCCATTTCCTAAACAAGTGTTAAAAAAAAAATTTGGAAAGAAAACACAAGCGCTTTGAAACCGGACTGAGCTTTGATTTGTCTGTCCCAGATGCTTCTCCAATATTTTTTTATTAGATTTAAGGCTTGCCCATTAAGGTTGTTGGACAAATTTCATCATCTACCATGTAGTTACTTATGAACCCTAATTTAGTTATGTTTGACTAGTGAAATATGTGAAATGTTGTTCCACGTGATGCAAGTAAGAAACTAAAGATTTGGGAAATTTTTCCCTTGGATCAGAGAGAGAAGGGGGAAATGTGAAAAAGGAAAAGAAAAGGGAAAAACCCTAATTTGGGTGTGATTGGTTGTAAAAGGGAGTGGCAACATGTTTCAAGTAAAAACCCATTTCAGTGTTTCTAAAAATTCTGAAAACCTAATAATATTATTATATGTTGTTCTTTTTTTTTTAAAAAAAAATTCTGAGGAGGACGTTGATAAGTTTAGTTCCTTCAAATCGTACCTTTGCTTTCTTGATGTCTAACTGACGTGCTAAGGAGATATGGAAGGCTTTGGTTAATGAGTGTGTGACAGGTTTTCCGTTTACGCCTTCCCCTTTAGCCCTCCCAGATAACATGGAGAGACAGATAGAAAAAGAGAAATGGAAAATATGTCAAAATTGAAAAAAAAAAAAAAAAAAAAAAAAAAAGAAAGAAAGAAAGAAAGAGAAAATTTAACAACAATGGAGGAAGGTAAAGGAACTTAAATCAGTGGCCAGTTACACATTCCCAAGTGTCTACTTGTTGCTATTTACAACAATACTTTGCTTCTATTTCCATCTATAAACACTAGATCTACACATCTACAAAACCAAGAGGTGAAAAACTTTTCTCATAAACAGAAAGATGAGGAACCATAAAGCTCGTATAAGGAAAGAAGACAAAACAGAAAGAAAAAGAAAAAGAGAAATCAAACTTACTTAGGGAAAGTAGAGGAAATCAGGAAAAACTATACATATGTAGTTCAACTGAAGTGAAAACTGTGTACTAAAAAATGATTATGATTTTGTTCTAATTTAATAACCCAAAACAAAGATCTCATTTGCAGAAATACAATATATATATGTACACGATGTTCAAAATTTTTAAAAGAAGAAAACTTAGGCTTGTACTAGAAAACCCTAATTAAGATGCAACTAGGAAGATATCAAGAAGGAGGGCAAGAAATTAAGGCTTTCCTTTTTAAAAAAAAAAAAGGAAAATAATAAAGTAATTATAATACCTCTGGTTTGCATACTCATAGAGACGTCCACGGGTAGAGAAGACGATGAGAGCAACCTCAGCATCACAGAGAACTGAGAGTTCATAGGCCTTCTTCAACAAGCCGTTTCTCCGCTTGCAAAAGGTCACTTGACGATTCGTCGTGTTTTCGATCCTCTTAATCTCGATCTTCCCCCTTCCCAGTTTCCTTTGCGGAGAATCCATTGACATCATGGCCTTGTTTTGGTACGCCATACTCAATAACAAGCTGAAATTCCAAGCAGATCATTACACAGATCAGCATATATAATTTGAACACAAAGAAAAACAGAGAAGTTAAAACTCTTTTTAATTAGTCTTGCTTGATCCATGAAATTATAAACTTATAAATCTGTTGACAACATATATAGCTTCAATTTTCTCGGGGAAGAGATTTCTAGAACAATATAAGATTTACCCAAAAGGAAGTAGAGTAAATGATTATGATCAGTAATGTAATTAGAAGAGTTTTTCTCACCGGCCAAGCTAATGTGAAACAAAAAGAAGGGAAAGAAGATGAGCCAGAAGTTTGAGCTTTTTTTTTTTTTTTTTTTTTTTGTATTATTTTTTGGTCCCAGAAATCTAAGTAGGGAGAGAGATAGAAGAATGGAAGGAAGGTTTGGAGTTAGAGATAGGTATTTATAAAGTTAAAAGTTAAAATTGACTTTTCATCTATCACACTAACATCCAACATACTTCCACTTAGCCAAATAAAAACATATATACTTCTATTTAATCTACATTATTATTATTATTATTATTTGTTTTTTCTCATCAAAGTTTTGTTTTTTGGTGTTTACTTTTGAGTGGTGGGCGTTGGAGATGAAGCAAAAGAGAAGGCCAAAGATGGGAATCAGCACTCATTTGATTCAGATTCGATTAACCATTCTTTTTTCATTTACTTTTCTTTTTGTTTTTTGTTTTTTTTTCCTTTCATGTGAATTAGAGAGGGAATTAGAGAAGAGAGAGAAGGAGAGAGAAAGCGACTTCTGGAAGCGATTATTAATGTGGTGAATGCGACGTTTTGGAAGTAATTTAGACCTCTGCCCTTAAGAATAATAGCACATATTTTGGTATATTTTCTGCTTATTCATGCCTTAATATGTCTAGCCTTTTCCTTTCAAGACCAAAAAAAAAAAAAGAAAAAAATGGTTTCTTTTTTTTTTTTTTTTAATTTAATCCAAAATATGGTTCTAGAAATTTTTATTTTCTTGGTTTATATAAAGACTCATGAATATTACTCACTCTCCAATGCTCTAGCAAATCAGCATATAGCAAAAGAGTTGTAAAAGTGGGTGTTTTTGCCAAACTAAAGTCCAATAGAAAAGGGGCCAGGGCGGTTAGATCTCCAATTTTCCATGTTAGAATTATGTTGGTTTAACCTTTCTTTTGCTTGTTAGGTTACCTTTCAGTTAGCTTCTATAGTAACCAAAAGATTGTTTTCATGTTCTTTACTTGCAGCTAATGGACTTCATTTTCTTCTTTTTTTTTTTTTTTTTTTTTTTCCCTTTTTTTTTTTTTTTTTTTTTGCCCTTTCTTTTTAGAGAGAGGGGGCCATTGAATTAACCATTAGAGACTATGAGTTCTTTTCACTTTATTACAAGACCCCACCCACCCCATTGGACTCATCTCCCCCTTTCTTACTCAAGAATACCGTACCCACAACTTGGTGGACCCACCTCTCTCATCTCTCTCTCTCATCTCTCTCTCTCTCTCTCTCATCTCTCTCTCTCTCTCACACACATTTTTCACTTTCTGTTTTTGTTTTCAACTTGGTTAATTACAATATATCTTAAAATATAATTCATGGAATAACTGTCAGTGGGGGCAACATTCACAAAAGTGAAGCAGGCCGGCATGTGAAATCCTGGCCCCCCAATTACCATCTTTCTCTTCTTAACCTTGAGGTCATATCCAAAGTGAGCGCTTGACATTCCAGAGCTAGATTGGATTATTTCCCCATTTCTACTGTATAGTGATGGCCATATTTATATAACAGGCATATATCTCCTAGCTTCATTCATGCCTGAGGGCTGATCTCACTAGCTTTCTTCCCAGTACAAGTAAAAAATAAAAAATAAAATAAAACAAAATAATTAACTACCTTCGGAGTTGGCAAAAGTACTCTTTCTTTTGTTCTTGTGAGAACTATATATATATATTGACTTTACCAAACTCGCATTACTTGACCACATTCTCCAATTTTGCATTCCCGTCCGGGCATTTAGTCTCATCATCGATCTAGAAGGTCGATCATATTTTTCAGTTGACCACTTTGGTCTTATTATATATATATATGTGTATATAAGGTATGCATATGTGCCATATAATGTGAACTTCTTGTTGTGGAGGCTAGAAGTACTCGTCACTTTTCCTAGCCAAACTTTGAAACATATTAATGTCAAACGTACACATATTATATATATATATACATATAGCTAGCAATCAAGGACGTCATTTTATCAAAGAAAGAATGAATGAATTTTCATGCGCCTGGGCTACACAAATATGGTATATCTCGTACGTAATTGATACTTAATTAAGCACATATAATTATAAACCCCTGTGATGAGCATCATTAATTAGGCGGTTTAGTGGGGGGTTTGGTTTTAATTCATCTCTCTCCAAAGTACCATTCAACAAATATCCCAAAAAAAAGTACGAATATTCAACATTAATTATAGAGGGTGTTTGCGTTCTGCTTGGGCGGTTTTTTTTGGGTAAAACTCACTGGCCAAATTAAAAATAATTTTTTTAGGCGGTATGAGCAGTTTGATTTTTTGACAAAACCAAATCACTCATAAGCAGTTCGAGCGGATTGGTTTGGGCGGTTTGAGTTTAAAACTAAAAAAGTTTTTTTTTTTTTTTTTAAGTAAAAGACAAAAAGTTTTCAATAATTCACAAAAATTATAAAATTATTAATTCGTAAAAATAAAAGAAAGACTTAAGTTTACAATACAACTCAAAAATAGTAAATGTCTAAAATTTCACGGTTTAAAGTTTTAATGCAAACAAATAAAAATGTGATAAGGTGTATATAGAACCTTTATTATGACCAATAAAAATTAAAATAAAAATACTTTAAAAATAAAAAGTTATATGATTAAATTTTTTGATTGATTATTGGGTGGTATGGCAACTCTCAAAAAAATTAGATTAAAAGATCAACTAAACTGCCCAATAATTCAAAAATAATTAATGATTTGGATCGAGCGATTTTAGCGGTTTGGTGGGTATTTTGAACACCGCTATTAACTATAGTAACTTAATTAGATTGCAACATGATCAGGACCAGCAGCGCCCAGTGATGTTAAATTTTAGTTTCTGAATTGCATGATCTCCGCCATTAAATTATCAACTTTTTCAATTAGGTATTAATTAATTAAGCATTTCTTATTTACTTTGTTATAAGTTATTAATGCTCGCTAGTCGAGAAAAATGAAGTTATACCAAGTTTTGTTTTGGATTCATAGTATGTATAATTGAGGATTAATTTGGCTGGAAGCCTAGAACTCTGCTTTGATATTTTGAGTTCGTTTCTACTAGAGGCTATTTCATTTTCTTCTTGCAATTCACTTTAAAAAAAATAAAAATAAACAGGAAACATAGTAACTTTCATTTATATTATGCTAATTGTCTTATTGCTTCCATAGACATTTATATATTTTAAAGAGGATCAGACTACCTGCCTATAAGCTCAATGATGGATTCGACTCAGGTATTCACTTTTTCTATCCTTTTTCTGTCTACCCTCAATAATCCGTAATAAATATTTTAACTGACATAACCTTTTAATCCATGTATCATGGTATGATATTTTAACTGATATGGTATTTTAACTGACATGATTTTACAGAAATCAAAGGATATTGGGCCTAACTCAACCTAATAAAAGCGGCTTGTTAGGGGAGGATTGCCCTCACCTTATTAAGTGGATTATGCCAATATCTCCAGCCAATGTGGGATTCTAATACGCCCCCTCACCGTGAACCATGCCAAACCGCTGCGAATAAGTCGATATTGGGGGACCCAACATTGCAAAACTGGGTCTGCTCTGATACCATTTTACAGAAATTAAAGGATATTGGGCCTAGCTCAACCTAACAAAACCGACTTGTTATGGGAGGATTGTCATCACCTTACTAAGTGGATCATGCCAATATCTCCAGCCAATGTGGGATTCTAATACATGACATGATATTATTAGATTTACATGAAATGAGACAAAAAAATAAAGGATACAAGAGTCGAATCCATTAACTATCTACATTCATACAAACATAAAAACAGACATATATATGCACACGCATTTCAATAATATTTATAAGAACTCAGTTCAAAATTTGCTTATTCCACAAGTTTCTCAAAATTATCAAGGGCAAGTTAATGGATCTAAAACCTAGATTATGCTTCCATAGAAATTTCGTATAAGTAAGCTTCCATATATGGCAGTTCATTATGCATATTTCAAAAAAGTTTCACAAAATATATCTACTTCTAAATAGAAATAAGCTTCCACGCCCTCAGAGGGATCAAAAGTCTATGCCTTCCAACAATAAAATCTTCGCCGTATCTTGCTACAATGATGGAAAGCTAGCTAGTTGCTTTTTCCTTCTCTTATTTGACAGTGCAAATTGAAATAATGTTATTCAACTGGACGATAAATTCCTTTATTGTGTAAAAAGTAGTATACAAAAGATAAACCTACGTAGTAAGAGACTTTGGTAAAATTTATAGCCTTTATATATATATATATATATCAATCTTGACATTCCCCATGAAAGGAACACCATATGCCAAAGGACAAATTAAGTCATGATCATCAAATTGAAAAAAAAAAAAAAAAAAAAAAAAAAAAAAAAAAAAAAAAAGAAAAAGGAAAGCTCTCTCTCTCTCTCACACAAAATTATTTCATCACCGAATGGTTTAAGTGCATTTTACGCTTTAACGTATAATATATATTTCACAAAAATAGTCCCCAAACCATTGAAATTCTAGAGAGGAAGAAAAGGACAGGTTTAATTCTGTCTAGCTAAGAAGGGAAAGGCAGTACAGTTATTTGATTTCTACATGATAAGTGTCCCCACTTTAGTTGTAAATATCAACTTAGTTGTAAGATCTATTTTACCGAATGACTAAACAGAAGAGTTTGATACATAGAGTATATATGTAACTTCATATACATGTATTTGGTCATCAATCAACTCTGTAATATATACATGCCCAAGTCTAATAAAACCCAAATATTCTCAAAGGGACCACAAAAAGAACAAAAATTATCTCTCTAGCTAGCTAGGAACTTTGATTTATTGTATATTGTTGGGTGTTAATGTAGGTCTTCAATGCAAAACCTAATCACATAAATGCATATCAATACAGGCCATTGAAACCGTCACCTTATTTCTTCACCATGCTCATAAATTGTTGTGCTAATTCTGCGAAGCTTCGAGTTGTGTTCACTCTCAGTTTCTGCTTGAAAATTTGGGCTAATAAGAAAGGGGGCTAATTAATAATTAAACATATATGTACTACATAAAGTCAAACCGCTTGTCCAATTTTCAGTATCCAATGGCACGGTATATCTGTAATCATATTTTATCATATCATGTAATGATTAACAAGCACGATTAAGTTAATTAAACAATATAATTTCACATTTTTAAATGATATGGCATGATATGATTGGTTAAACATAATTTTAGATACTTAACGACCCGTTTGGTAAACAAATTCAAAATGTGGTGTTTTGGGACTTTTTTTGTTTGAAAGGGAAAGTTTGAAAAAAGAAAAACAATAGTTCAAGTTTTGGTTCAAAACCACTTGAAAAGAAGGGGCTGTAAACTTCAAATTTATACCGTTTTTTTGGTTTAAAACATCAAACCGATGGTTTGAACCAAGACTGTAAGGCCTCAAATGGTTTGACGCATGAGACAAGTTCAAACCAATGTTTGGTTGAAAAAAATAAGAGGTAGTTTGAACAGTCCAATTGATTAGAGTCTATATTACGCATTAATCTTCTAAGTGGCTGATTAAATGTTTGGTTTTGCATCAAAATATAGTTTTTTTTTGTTTTTTGTTTTTGCTGATCGCATGAAAATATAGTCTATTAATCCGTGCACGGGCCCAAAAATATTTATGAAGGCGTAGTGTTTAATAATTTTTCAGTTTCAATGAACATAAATTAATGTTGATGAGCCAATAACAGCTAATTACCGGAGATTAATCATGTGCTCATAATAAATTAACTCTTACCCACCAATTGACTCAAGCTACCTAGTTATGGTGTGACCCCACCTGTTACAAGAAACCAATTATATGAACAATAACTTGATGTTATTAATTTAGAATTTCCAGATTGGGAAAGGAAGCATAACTCTTTTAGTTGTTTGCTCTTTTAAAGTTCTTGAGTTTTTCGAATTTGACGCCGATAAATTTTTAGCATTCGGATATATTTTTCAACATTTTCTTTTTGTGGAAGAGTTAATTTAAACAGGCTGGGATAAATAAATTTAACTATTCCTTGAAAATAAATATAACGTGTGTTTTGGATGTTTAATTATCCCTTTGGGGGACATCTGATAAAATTTGAAAAATCAGAGAAAATTAGCATAGTCCCTGCATAATAAATGTGTATTTTCTATGTCCTCAATATTGTAATCCCTTGAATTTAAATGTCGCATAAAGTTGATATATTTTCTAAGCAACCATTAATTTTCACTACTCAAGTGATGATTTTATCGTTTGAAAATTATCATGAAATTGTCTTGAATAACAATACTCTTACATCAACAAAGTATTATTGTTTAAGTATTATAAACGAATATGTAAGATTTTCCACTAACTTTTTCTCCATATCTCCAGTTTATATCTTTTTGCTTTTCACAATTATGGTGTTTAGGATTATTTAGTTATAAATGCGAAAGGTTTCTGTCTCTAATTCTTTTTCACAATTATGGTTTTTACGACTATTTAGTTATATGGTTTATATGAAAAGATAAATTTATTATTTAAGTTGTCAAAATTAATAGTTGACCAAAAGATAAGTTATAAATTTAACATGAACTTACAATTCAAGGGTATATACAATGTTAAAACACCAAAAATATTTGGTATATGTTTATTTTATAAATATAAAAATGCAAGTTATATAAATGTTAAATTATCCTCATCTATTCCTGAAAATAGAACGTATATCATGATTACAAGAAAATTAAAGGAAGTGAATCAAAGAAAAATGAAGAAATTGTGATTAAAAAAATAATAATAATAAAGGATCTGCAATACCGCCACCTAAAATGGATCTTCAAGCCCAGTCTTTTTTTCTTTTTTCTTTTTTCTCAATTTTCTTAGTTGCTCTTACCCTTAAAACCCATAAAAAAAAAAAAAAAAAAAAAATTTGGCTTCATTAAACAGTTTTTTGTTTTTTTTTTTTTTTTTTTTTTTTTTCATTTTTGATGTAGCCCTAAAATGCAGCAAATATCCTACAATATGTACAGTTTTATCATAATACCCCTATAGTTTATTTGTTACGAACCATTGATGAAGTAATTTCCGTTCTTCAAATTAACAGAATGATGAAAATAATGTATAATAAAAGCGCAGCAATCACGTGCCATTATCATGCCTTTATTAATATGTCGATGCTCATGTTCGACTACTAATGTGTTACGTGCATGGCATGTTTTATACCTAAAAATTACATCAAGTATAGTCAATTTAATAACGTGTTGGCTGTTAAAAAAAAGTGTGTTAGGGCGGGGCTCGTTAATAATAATAATAATAATAATACGAACTTTTACATCTCTTCATGTATTTCTATAAATAGATATGATTTAAATAATCTTGTATCAAATAACGTGTTGGCTGTTAAAAAAAAGTGTGTTAGGGCGGGGCTCGTTAAATAATCGGTTGTACTGTCTTGCATCCACGATCTTTGTGTGCTATGTTCATGTCATAATAATAATAATAATAATACTAACTTTTACATCTCTTCATGTATTTCTATAAATAGATATGAGCTAAATAATCTTGTATCGTTGACATTTTAATTAACTGTGAGTGATATTTTTTTTCCTTATAATCTTCTTTTTTCATGTTGGTTTAAATTTCGTTTTCGTAATTCCTTTCTTCACTTGGAGTAGAGATAACTCACAAAACAACAACGAAGTATGAGATTCTCTTATATTATTGATTTTATATAGTGAAGTTCTTATTGAATGTAACTCTTATATTAAAGGCAAGCCACTATAAATCTTGTGTATGCTCATTTATCTTCTTTTTTTTAAACACCATTACTCTCTTTTGAAAAGGATTAGGGTGATTAATATGTAACACTACCTGAGACATTCCCTTTAATTATACTCTCTCTATAGCTAAGTTTCCTTAAATCTTCCCTTTCAGGAGTGTTAATCTATCATCCTAATGAATTATATATGACATATTGATAAACCAAAAATGTTATGATTCTTGTCACATGTCTAATTTTTGCGCATATATTAATTTATTGAAGCTTAATCAAGAATGATCATGATCTTATGGTTCTTGTGATCAACTAGACCTGACTTGTTTTTGGAAATTTCTTCATGACTAGCCAATTTTACAATAATATTGTATCCTTTTATGTGGATGAGACTCTCTTTATATGTTTTCTTGTTTCTTTTTAGAGGCACATGCGCATCTGCCCCTTGCCACACCTCCTCCTACATGCCCAAAAAGAAAAAAGCAAAGCCAAAAAACAATCTTAATTTCCACGTTGAAATTCTTCAAATTCGGTAATTATTTGCTTTTTTCAGTAATAATATGATCTCGTGCTAAGAGGGACAATTCAAATTTTAACTTTGTGGATGAAGCATAATTCCTCCAAAATTGATTTTAGTTGATTTCCTGGTGGAGAAAATTTAAATATTGGGCTTGCATTTACGTGTTTTCAGAAAATTACAAAAACTGACCTTTAAACACATCCTTCTGGAGTTCTAATATTTTGTTGTGATAGGCTACCCCTTAGATAATAATCTGTCAAATTACACCGGCCGCTGGTGATCGGAAACCCGCCATGGGCCGCCAGCGTAATTTGTCAAATTATAGATAGGGTAATTGGAACAGATGGTCCCTAACCTCTTGAGTAGGTGACAGTTTGGTCCCCATTTTTTTAATTTTGGCAAAACGATCCCCAACCTTTTTAAACTGGTGCAATTAAGACCTTTCTGTTAAATTCCGTTAATTTTTTAACCGATGTCACCACGTGCAGTGCATGTGACCTTGTTAAAAAGGGTATTTTAGTAAACTTCATAAAATACTTTCTTAACAAAACTTAAAATTAAATTAAATTAAATTAAATTAAATAGGAAAAAACCATTTTCCATTTTATGTGATCTTGAGGAAGACAACGATGTACTCTCCGGCCTCGCCCAACCCTAGCACAGCCTAGTCCGAGCCACCATGGAAGCAGAAGGGCTCAAAGGAGAATGCTCCACCATCAGAGCTAAACTCTTTGTCCCCAATTTCGAAGCACTCGCCGGTGATCTCCGCCGCCAAGTTGAAGAGGCCGCTTCTACTGTGACCGCCGTCGTCAAACCCTCTCAAGAGGAAGCTTAGCATGGAGACGTTCCCGAGAACTCCATCGTTGGAACCTGCGAATCTGGAGTCCAAGTATGGTTGGATGTGGATTTTCTTTTCCATTTATTCAAATTGTTTGCAAAATTTGAGGTTTCAAATTATTTTGTTCGTAATTAATGCAAAAAAGATGAGTTTTCCTCATGAATTAGCTTCCAATTTCCCACGACTTGACGATTTCTTTGTCGATTTGGATCGGATTTTGTTGAGGATTCTGCATAATTTTGATGTTAGGGTTTGTTGTTGCGGTTGGGTAGGGATTGAAGGAGAAGAAAGTGAATTTAGTTTGAGGGAGAAGTTGCGAAGCTTGAGCAGAAGAGAGAGTCGGTGGAACTTCCATGTGGGTGAGAGTTTTGTTGCGTTGAATTTGAAATTGAAGTTTCTGGTTCTATGGGTCTGCAATGAGTTTGATTGCATGGTTGAATTCCTAATAATTAGCCTTGTAGAAGAAGGAAAGAAAATATTATTTATTGATAACAAATTTGTGCTTATACTCTTTCCCTCTTTTTTTTTAAATATCCCTTAAGACCCATTTAAAATTAAGGCCATTTTGGTCTTTTCATAGTAAAAAGGGTCTCGTGAGGTCCTTATACGATTTACCCTGAGAAATTTGACAGAATTTAACGGAAAAGTCTTAATTGCACCAGTTTAAAGATGTTGGGGATCGTTTTGTCAAAATTAAAACAATATGGACCAAACTGTCATCTACTCAAGAGGTTAAAGACCATTTGTGCCAATTACCCTTAAAGATAATAATCTGTCAAATTACTTACTCTAAATGAGCAAAATTAAATAGGTTAATTTGACAGAATTTAACGGAACGGTCTTAATTGCACCAGTTTAAAGATGTTGGGGATCGTTTTGTCAAAATTAAAAAAATAGGGACCAAACTGTCATCTACTCAAGAGGTTAAAGACCATTTGTGCCAATTACCCTTATAGATAATAATCTATCAAATTACTTACTCTAAAGGAGTAAAATTAAATAGGCTAAGTTGACAGAATTTAACGAAAAGGTCTTAATTGCACCAGTTTAAAGATGTTGGGGATTGTTTTGTCAAAATTAAAAAAATAGGGACCAAACTGTCATCTACTCAAGAGGTTAAAGACCATCTGTGCCAATTACCCTTATAGATAATAATCTGTCAAATTACTTACTCTAAAGGAGTAAAATTAAATAGGCTAATGTTGAGACCCAAAAATCTTTAATAATATCATTTTAAGAGGTATTTGTCAAAATTATCCATTCATATAAGTTCGTGCCGCTTCTAATTAGAAATAAATGGCTTTACCTGTTTTAGAGTATCACCATCCAAATTAGCAAATCCTCTTTCATTTTCATCTTTCAAAAGATATATATATATATATATATATATATATATATATATCACCATCTGTCG
>NW_010360569.1:0-4417 GCF_000414095.1 Morus notabilis | reverse complement strand
ATATATATATATATCACCATCTGTCGTAATTAGTACATTCAATAGAAAAAAAAATTTTTAAGGGTATATATGCGTATCGAAATCTTTTATTATAAAAGCTTTTACGTTAACGTAGTTGTGCATAAACTAACAGTAAATTTACACTATATTCTAGTAGTTGAACATAAATTAACAGTAAATTTATACTTGATTTCCCCACAAAATACAGCGTTTAAATCCCCACCTAAAATCCAAAATAAAAAGAGTAAAAAACCTAATTCAACACCCTATGTTTGGTGTAATAAAAGTTACAAATATAAATTTTTTACAGATTCACCATATTGTTGAACTTCTTTACACATAAAAATTCCAACCATTAGGCCATGGCAGAAGATATATATCGCACTGGCAAACTGTCGCTATTATGAGGGATACAACATCATAAATAAGTTCCGCAATAATAATGTCACTGTTTTTTTAATTATTATTAGTTTAATTCAAGTGTCATTACTATTATTTCTTTTCTCTCTCCGGTGGGAAGCCCTGAAGGCTGAAAGTTCAATTATTATTTCAACTTCCAATTTCATGATTCACTTGTAATTATAGAAGTTCCTAGCTAGTTCTAAATCAAGTTGACTACAATGGATCGACGTCCTTTATTACAAAATGTATGTTTATTTTCATTTCTTTTTATCAGAAATCATAAAGGTCTTTTTGGGCATGTTAGAAATGGTTTCATTTGTTCTTGTTATCTTCTTGTGGATCTGTTTTCTGAAAAGTAAAGTTGCGCTCTTCATTGTGGACACTAACGAGAGATTGATTCTTGTGCAATGCAGTTGAAGGATACATAAACATCTACTTCCTTAAATAGATGTAAAACAAATAGGCCCATCTACTGATCCAAAGAAAGTTATCACAACTTTATAGTGCATTTGAAATATGTTAGGACCTTTTTTAGACTTTTGTTAGTTGGTAATTTATTGGCATATTGGTTATAAAAAATTTAAAAACATGTATTATTGGCAACTGGCGTTTATAATGGAGATCAGATGTGATTTTAGTTGCTTGATGGCTTGTTTATTGGATCTAAATATGGAATGTTTTGCTGATAAAAATCGGAATTTTTGGCAAGGAAATTTCAGAAAATATTTGGCAGATTTGATGCTATGGTTGACATTGATGTTTATTTGATTGATTCTAATTGGAAAAGAAATGTTACTGATTGCTTTTTGGTGCTGAGATCATTAACGTAATAGCTAGGAGACTTTGACAAGTGGGGTGACTGAACGTATTGTTGTGGTGAGGAAGGTTGAACGTGAAAAAAGTTGGCCTTTTGTATTGAGAGATAATACTTTTCAGATAGTGAGAGTTGTGCTTATGATTCTATGTGTTTGGAGAGAAACTTTCTAAGAAAAAGTCTATGTATGTGAACTTTTGATTTGTGAGTGTAAAAGTGTGTTCTTCGAGAGGAAAACGTATTACTTTTGGTTGAACGCCATCGAAGACGAGTGGTGCTCGCTGGACAAGGCCATTAAGTAGATTCATCATAGTGGCGACAACATCAATAAGAGAGTCTTTAGGTGTATAAGTCCGAGTCGTGATTGTAATTACTTTAACTTAGTGATTGTTCACTTCTCGGTGTGGCATCGAAGATGTAGGTTGTTTAACCGAATTGTGATATCATTTTTAAGTGTTCTCTATTTAACCTGCTTATTTCCTATTTGATTACTTTAACGTCTCAGAGCATAATCATTAGAGTCAATCGTCAGCGTTTTAAAAAGTGTTACAACACTCTTTGTAACACCTGCCGTAAAAACATATCTTTAAGAATATACAAAAATTTGTAGGGATAAAAGAGTATTAATTGAACTTTCTTTCCTTCTCTCCTTTTTGTCTATTCTTTTTTTTTTCACTCGACCATTTTTTATCTTGAGTCCAGACTTATTGTCCCAATTCTCATTAGATGCCCTTTTATTACTTGTTTACCATGTAATCTACTTTTAACAATATATTGATCACATGAATGAGAATCAATACTAGAATTATTTAAAAAACTTTATGAGGTGTCAAAATTTAATTTGAGTGACAAACTAACAAAACAGGATAATGGGCCAGGAGATTTTGATTCTTCTGACCACAATTGTTGTGCATTGCAAAATAAAAATAGGTGTGGACCAATTTTTCTATTAGTATATTACCAAATTAAAAGACTAGAAAGGACAAAAATTACTTGTGATATTAGTCAAAATGATATGTCATGACGGACGTATCTGAAGAAGGGTTGAGATCAAAAATATCTTGCGTCAATCCAACTCTAAAGTAAATTAGATAATAGACTGCGACAACAAAAGTGTGCCTTGAGATGCAGGAGAGAAATAGAGGCTAAACAATTTCTTCAATAACTAAAGTTAGAGAATGAAAACAAAAGGGAATGGGATTGTATTTGGAAATGTTTTGCCAAAACTAGGTGTACATATGAGGTGCATGTTTAAAGTTCATCCCACAGTCCCACCAAGAGATTTGGCTTGCAATGATAGATATTATGATGATGAAATGCATTTTATTAATCAGGAATTAATGAGAATAATATTGGATTATACATTTTATTAATCAGGAATTAATGAGAATAATATTGGATTATATTATTACGAACCACAAGAAATTTTGAATTTCGAATGTTTACTGAAATTTCGAATGTTCTGGACGGGGGATTGGCGGCGGCTGAGTCTCAGCCCCGCTCACCTCAATGAGTATTTTGAGCTGGAACGTTCGGGGTCTGGGGAGCTTCCGTTCGTTCAAGAAAGTACGGAAAGTTATCCGTCGAAAATCCCCTGATTTGATGTTCCTATTAGAAACTAAAGTGTGTGTCTGATAAACCAAATCTATTGTTCGTCGTTTGGGTTTTGTTAATAGCAGCTTTATTATTGCTGATTCCGAAGGCTTAAAAGGTGGGCTTATGCTACTATGGAAGGATAGTATTCAGGTTTCTCTGCATAATTTTTCCAAAGCTCACAGTTTTTGCTACGGATTTGGAGGGAAAGAAATGGAGGTATACTGGTATTTATGGTGAAACAAACAGGCTAGATAGGAGACATACTTGGGAGCTTATGCGAAGATTACATAGTCTCAGATTTTCCATGGATTTGTGGAGGGGATTTCAATGAAATATTATATTTTTCAGAAAAGGCCGGAGGTGTAGATAGATCTTTGGGTTCTGTGTCACAGTTTGAGATTGTTAGTTTAGCTTAAGTTAGTAGGAGATAGCCAATAATAGTTTTAAGAATAAAAAGTGTAATTACAGGAGTTTGAATTCAGGATCTCCTTTTCTGATATCATGTTAATTTATTAATCTATCTCAAAAACTTAAATTGTTAGGAGGCGTGCTAACAATAATTTTATACTTTAACACGGATAGTCCTTGGGGATTGTGGTTGATAGATATTGGTTTCTCGGGACCTCGTCTTACGTGGAATAATAAGCGTGAGCTTGAGACTCAGTTAGATAGGCTATTGTCTTCGGAAGAGGCATATTGGCAGGCACGAACCCGGCCATATTGGCAGCAACGAACCCGGACAGATTGGTTGAGAGAGGGTGACAGAAACACAGCTTTTTTCCATTTGAATGCCTCTCGTCGGTACGATAGAAATGAAATTAAGGGGCTCGAAGATGCGATGGGAGGGTGGCGTACGAATGAAGATGATGTCTCTGCCATTATAGAAGATTATTTTGGCGCGATATTCTCTTCTAGTAGTAATCCTTCGGCAGAGGTTATTGAGCATGTCACCCAGTTTGTAGAACCGGTTATAGATGCAGACATGAATGCAGCTTTGATGGCTGAGTTTACTGGAGTAGATGTGAAGATCGGGCTCTTTTTCAGATGGCTAGTAACAAAGCACCGGGTCCAGATTCTTGCGCGATCAGGATGCATGCGGGCCTCGTGACTAGTCTTGTAGAATTACATATTAGTGTACAATTTTTCAAAAATTTTCGCGAAGAAAATTATGCATTATTTAAAAGCTGCTGTTTATTTTCTCAACCAGGGGTGGGGATGGGGCCGTGGGATGAAGGCGCCTTCTATTGATAGTTAGAAATATTATTGTTATGAACATCATGTTGACATATTTACTCTAATTTTGTTATATGCCCGTAAATCGATTATTTACATAATTCATTAAGACTAAGAGTTGCATAAATAGTACAGTTGTTGTGTAAACAAAATTCATAATATGTATATATACATATTTTTTTATGTATAATACTATTGCAATAGGATCGCACGTACATGTAAAATGAGAAACGTAACATGACTTCTATTCAAGGCAACATTGAGATTAGAAACAATCCATGTTTGAAAACTGAGGGATATGCAAAAGGAGCTATCAATAATAAATATATACATATATATATATATATATAGAGAGAGAGAGAGAGAGAGAGA
>NW_010360568.1:0-835 GCF_000414095.1 Morus notabilis | reverse complement strand
GGATAAAATTATGTATTATAGCACACGCTACTGGAATCATAACTTGTTTTCTCATGGGGTAACGGTTAACGGTTCTCAAAATACGAAATCTAGCCTTCCACACACCAAATGTTCTTTCAATGACATTACGCAGTGAGGAGTGGGTGTAGTTGAAAAGCTCACGTTCGCTGTGGAAACCTCTTTCACGGCGAGTCCTATACTCTTACAAGTGGTATGTTGTCTCCCGATATGGTGCCATGAAGCATCCGTTGTTAGCGTATCCCGAGTCGACGAGGTAAAATTTTCCTACACTTATATGTATATTAATTAACAAATAAGCGTACGGATAAAGTATTTGAAATGTCAGCGTACATATAAAAAATCATTGTAGGCGGACCTGGTGGCGGTGTCAGAAATCTTTTGTTCGTGGATTCTAAGGCGGCAGCCAGTACTCTCGCATCGTGTGCGGAACCCTCCCATCCAGATAACATGTACGTAAATTTCATATCAAAAGAGCACACGGCAAGCACATTAAGTGAAAAGAACCCCTTCCTATTTTGTAAAGTTCAGCAGTTTCACGAGGGGGAACACATGGGACGTGAGTACCGTCAAGTGCTCCAACACAATCCTTCATAGTTTACAAGAGTTATGTTGGTTATATTAAACAACGTAATAATTTTTAGAAGCATTATAAACCGCATTAAAATTTAGACTTGGCTAATTAATGTAGATTACCGAACTTACATCGAACCACGGTGAGTATTTGGTTCCACTTGTAATTATGTGCGGGTCAACGGTTTGAAAATCTGGATGTCTAATGAATTCCTTCTTCAATGTGCATACCGCCTCAAGAACT
>NW_010360567.1:0-482 GCF_000414095.1 Morus notabilis | reverse complement strand
GTAGATTATACTGATCCTGAGGCCTGTGGCCGAAAATAAGTGTAGTTCAACGGATGAAAGATCAGTGTACGAGGAGTTGGCATCTGGACAAGCAACTAGGGCTGATATAAGGGTGTGAACTGTGGGAGTCTATCTTGACTAGGAATAACACCCCTTTGAGTCTGTTGAGTTTGTTAGGTCTATTGGCTCACCTGTTGACTTCTATAAGGATAGTTTCTCTTTATATGTCATAACTCCCCACAACGGTGGCACTTGTAACTATAGGGTCCACTCTTCCCACTTCCCAAAGAGCTGCTACTACCGCTAGGTACTCCCCCACGACCTTGCCCCTGATCGCGGCTTCTTCTGTTATTTCTCTGGGGTCCGCCTGAAGTTTTGCTTGAGGTTTCCCTACTCTGGAGAAAAGCAAGGTGTTCTTGTTCAATGCAGATGGCCGCTGTAACCAAGTCACTGTAGATTCGATGCCTTACGGCCACCACTGA
>NW_010360566.1:0-1208 GCF_000414095.1 Morus notabilis | reverse complement strand
TCATCGCGATCTATGAATGGCACGGGAACGGTGAAAACTTTTGTTGTCGGAACGAGGCCCACAATCCGTCAGATCAAATCTCTCTGCGCCCCCACCACGAAACCGTAACAATTTTTTGTGTCGTAACGGGCCCCATTAGCCGTTAGATCGAAGCTCTATCCACAATCTGCAATGGGCAAAGGAACGCTTAAAACTTTTGGTGTGTAACGGTGCCCATCAACCGATAGATCTAATCTCTGTTCGAGCTCTACAACCGCCACGGGAACGACGAAATCTTTTGGTGTCGTAACAGGGCCAATCATCCGTCATATCGAAGCTCTCTTCGCGCTCTACAACGGCTCCGGGATGGGCGACAATTTTTGGTGTCGTAACAGGGCCAATCATCCGTCATATCGAAGCTCTCTTCGCGCTCTACAACGGCTCCGGGATGGGCGACAATTTTTGGTGTCGTAACAGGGCCAATCATCCGTCATATCGAAGCTCTCTTCGTGCTCTACAACTGCCACGGGAACGGCAAAACTTTTAGTGTCGTAACGGGGCCCATCTACCATTAGATCGAAGCTCTCATCGCGATCTATGAATGGCACGGGAACGGTGAAAACTTTTGTTGTCGGAACGAGGCCCACAATCCGTCAGATCAAAGCTCTCTCCCCCCTCTCCACCCGCCATGAATTTAGCGATAACTTTTTGTGTCGAAATGGGGCCGGCCCATCAGAGGTTGTATTAAAGCTCTCTTCGCACCCTACCACCGCCACCAGAATTGTGACAATGTTTGGTGTTGAAATGAGGCCCCTCAGCCGTTAGAGAGAAGCTCTCTTTGCGCTCTACAACCGGCCCGGGAAGGGCGACAAATTTTGGTATCGTAACGGGGCCCATCAACCGTTAGATTAAAGAACCTCTCTTCGTGATCTACGAATGGCACAGGAATGATGACAACTTTTGGTGTCGTAATGGGGCCCATCAGCCGTTAGATTGAAGCTCTGTTCGCGCTCTACAACCGCCATGAATTTAGTAACAACTTTTGGTGTCGTAACGGAGCCGGCCCATCAGAGGTTACATCGAAGCTCTCTTCGCGCCCTACCACCGCCACCAGAATGGCGACAACGTTTGGTGTCGAAATGGGGTGGTCATAGATCGCAAAGAGAGCATCGATATAACAGCTGATGGGCCCCTTTATGACACCAAAAGTTGTCGTCGTTCCCGTGCCA
>NW_010360565.1:1339087-1343068 GCF_000414095.1 Morus notabilis | reverse complement strand
TGCAGACATGCCCAAAAAATGTATGGATTGTGTTTACAAAAGTTCATAAATTTTTCAAGCCATTAATAACTAAAAATTGTATATTAATTTTTTAATGTAAAATATAAATAAAAATCTAAATTGTTGACCTATCCCGGCCCCTCGGCGCCCCACTATGCGGGCCGGGGACATTTTGATAGTATTTTACTTTTTTTGTCATTTTTTGAGCCTATTTTTTGTAAGCAGGCCGAGAAAAATGTAACAATTGTGTTTATAAAAGTTCATAATTTTTTGACGTCGTTTTTATTTTATTTTATTTTTCAAAGACAAAAGATAAAGAAAATCATAAAAAATAGAATATTCATAACAAATGGTGCCACTTGTTACATTAATTTCTAAAAATCTCATATTAAATTTAGAATGCAAAATATAAATAAAAATGTAAAATTTTGATCCATCTCAGCCCCTGGGCACCCCACTACGTGGGTTGGGGGCTTTTTGACATCGTTTTACTTTTTTGTCATTTTTTGTGGCCATTTTTAATAGGCATGCCCAGAAAAATGTAAGGATCATGTCTGCAAAATTTTATAACTTTTTGACGTCATTTTTATTATATTTTATTTTATTTTTCAAAGTTAAAAAATAATAAAAAATAGAATATTCATAAAAAAATGGTGCAGCTTCTTGTATTAATTCCTAAAACTCGTACATTAGTTTTAGAATGCATAACATAAATAAAAATGTAAATTTTTAACCTATCTCGGCGCCTGGGAACCCCGTTACGTGGAGTGGGGGCTTTTTGACCGGGTTTTACTTTTGTCATTTTTTGAGTCCATTTTTGCAGGCATTCCCACAAAAATGTAAGGGTGGTGTCTGCAAAATTTCATAATTTGTTGACGTTATTTTTATTTTATTTTATTTTTCAAATATCAAAAATAAAGAAAATCATAAAAAATAGTATATTCACCAAAAATATGGTGACGCTTATGTTAAATTTAGAATGCAAAATAAAAATAAAAATGTAAATTTTTGACCCACTTCGGCCCTTGAGCGCCCCACTACGCGGGCCGAGGACTTTTTAACAGTATTTTACTTTTTTTTGCCATTTTTTGAGCCCATCTTTTGTTGGCATGCCGAGAAAAATGTAAAGATTGTGTTTGCAAAATTTTGTAATTTTTTGAAACCATTTTTAATTTATTTTATTTTTTAAAGAAAAAAATAAAGAAAATCATAAAAAATAGAATATTCATCAAAAAATGGTGCCGCTTGTTGCATTAATTCCTAAAAATCATATATTAATTTTATTATACAAAATATAAATAAAAATGTAAATTTTTGACCCATCTCGGCCCCTGGGCTCTCCACTACACGGACAGGGTTATTTTGACAGTGTTTTACTTTTTTTTTTGTCATTTTTTGCAGGCATGCCCAAAAAAAAAAATGTAATGATTGTGTTTACAAAATTTCATAATTTTTTTACCTCACTTTTATTTTATTTTTCAAATATGAAAAATAAAGAAAATCATAAGAAATAGAATATTCATAAAAAATGATACCATTTATTGCATTAATTCCTAAAAAGCTTATATTAAATTTAGAACGTAATCAATAAATAAAAATATAAATTTTTGACCAATCCCGGTCCCTGGGAACCCCACTACGTTGGTCGGTGGCCTTTTAACAACGTTTTACATTTTTTGTCATTTTTTATTCCATTTTTTGCAGACACATCCAAAAAAATGTAAGGATCGTGTCTGCAAAATTTTATAATTTTTTGACATTATTTTTATTTTATTTTATTTTTAAAAGGTGAAAAGTAAGAAAAATCGTAAAAAATAAAATATTCATCAAAAAATGGTGCCGCCTGTTGCATTAATTCATAACAATCGTATATTAATTTTAAAATACAAAACATAAATAAACATATAAAATTTTGATCTGTCCAGGCCCCTGGGCGCCCCGCAACGTTTTTTTTTAAATCTTTTTTAGGCCATTTTTTGCATGCATGCCCACAAAAATGTAACAATGGTGTTTGCAAAATTTCGTAATTTTTTGACGTTGTTTTTATTTTATTTTATTTTTCAAATACAAAAAATAAAAAAAACATAAAAAATAGAATATTCATCAAAAAATGGTGTCGCTTGTTGCGTTAATTTCTAAAAATTGTATATTAATTTTAGTATGCAAAACATAAATGAAAATATAAAATTTTGACCCATTCTGGCCCCTGGCCGCCCCACTATCCGGCCAGGGAGCATTTGGACAATGTTTTAGTTTTTTTGTCATTTTTTGAGCCCATTTTTTGCAAGAATGCCCAAAAAATATAAGGATTGTGTTTACAAAATTTCATAATTTTTTGACGTCGTTTTTATTTTATTTTATTTTTCAAATATGAAAGATAAAGAAAATCATAAAAAATAGAATATTCATCAAAAAATAGTGCCGTTTATTGCATTAATTCCTAAAAATCTTATATTAAATTTAGAATGTAAAATCTAAATAAAAATATAAAATTTTGACCCGTCCCGGCACCTGGGCGCCCCATTACACGGGCCGGGGGTTTTTTGACAGTGTTTTACTTTTTTTGTCATTTTTTGAGGCCATTTTTTATAGGAATGCCCAAAAAAAATGTAAGGATCATGTCTATAAAGTTTCATACTTTTTTGACATAATTTTTATTTTATTTTTTTTCAAAGATGAAAAATAAAGAAAATCATAAAAAATAGAATATTCATCAAAAAATGGTGTTGCCTGTTGCGTTAATTCCTAAAAATCGTATATTAATTTTAAAATGTAAAACATAAATAAAAATGTAAATTTTTTACCCATCCCGGCATCTGGGCACCCCACTATGCGAGCCGGGGGCATTTTGATAGTGTTTTACTTTTTTTGTCATTGTTTGAGCCCACTTTTTGAAGGCATGCCCAGGAAAAAGTAAGGATTGTGTATGCAAATTTTCATAATTTTTGGACATCATATTTATTTTATTTTATTTTTCAGATATAAAAATAAAAAAACTAAAAAATAGAATATTCATTAAAAAAATAGTGATGTTTATTGTATTAATTCCTAAAAATCTTATATTAAATTTAGAATGAAAAATAAAAATAAAAATGTAAATCTTTGACCCATCCCGGCCACTCGGCGCCCCACTACGATGACCGCAGGCTTTTAACAGTGTTTTACTTTCTTTTTTTTTTGTCATTTTTTGATTCCATTCTTTTTAGGAACGCCCAAACAAATGTAAGGATCATGTCTACAAAATTTCTTAAATTTTTTACTTCATTTTTATTTTATTTTATTTTTAAAAGATGAAAAATAAAGAAAATCATAAAAAATAGAATATTGATAAAAAAAATGGTGCCGCTTGTTGCATTAATTCCTAAAAATTATATGTTAATTTGAAAATGCTAAACATAAATAAAGCTATAAATTTTTTACCCATCATGGCCCCTGGGTGCCCCACTACGTGGGACGGGGATTTTTTAACAGCGTTTTACTTTTTTTGTCATTTTGAGGCCATTTTTTATAAGCATTCCCAGAAAAATGTAAGGATTGTGTCTGTAAATTGCATAATTTTTTTAATGCAAAAGATAAACAAAAATATAAACTTTTGAAAATTTATTTTATTTTATTTTTTAAATATCAAAAATATAAAAAATCATAAAAAATAGAATATTCATCGAGAAATTGTGCCGCTTGTTACATTAATTCCTAAAAATCTTATATTAAATTTAGAATGTAAAAGATAAATAAAAATATAAATTTTTGACCCATCCCGGCCCCTGGGCGCCCCACTACACTAGTCGGGGGCTTTTTAACAGCGTTTTACTTGTCTTACTCAATTGTTGACGCCATTTTTTGCGGGCATGCCCACAAAAATTTAAGGATGGTGTATGCAAAATTTCATAATTTGTTGACATAATTTGTATTTTATTTTATTTTTCAAATATGAAAAATAAAGAAAATCATAAAAAATAGAATATTCATCAAAAAATGGTG
>NW_010360565.1:1303993-1338668 GCF_000414095.1 Morus notabilis | reverse complement strand
AATGCCCAGAAAAATGTAAGGATTGTGTTTGCAAAGTTTCATAATTTTTTGACATCATTTTTATTTTATTTTATTTTTTAAATATGAAAAATAAAGAAAGTCATAAAAAATAGAATATTCATAAAAAAATGGTGCCGCTTATTGCATTAATTCTTAAAAATCTTATATTAAATTTAGAATGCAAAGTATAAATAAAAATGTAAATTTTTGACTCATCCCAGCCCCTGGGCTCCCCTCTACGCGGGCCGGGGACTTTTTGACAGCGTTTTACTTTTTTATCATTTTTTGAGGTCTTTTTTTTACAGGTATACCAAGAAAAATGTAAGGATCGTGTCTGCAAAATGTCATAATTTTTTGACATCATTTTTATTTTATTTTATTTTTTAAAGATGAAAAATAAAGAAAATCCTAAAAAATAGGATATTCATCAAAAAATGGTGCCGCTTGTTGCATTAGTTCCTAAAAATTGTATATTAATTTTAGAATATAAAACATAAATAAAAATATAAATTTTTGATCCATCCCGAATCCTGGGCACCCCACTACGCGGGGCAGGGGCTTTTTAACAGCGTTTTACTTTTTTTTTTGTCATTTTTTATGCCCATTTTTGTAGAAATGCCCAGAAAAATGTAAGTATCATGTCTGTAAAATTTTATAATTTTTTGAGGTCATTTTTATTTTATTTTATTTTTCAAATACAAAAACGTCATTATTTCGTGTGTGTAACACTCAATTTGCTTAAGTAGGTAAGTGTGATCTTCAAAAATGTAATTCAACACATTTAACATTGTAACATTGTGTATTACACTTGAACAAACCCAATATTACACGTATATGAATAATGTTAACTACCCGTGAATTAAAAAAAATTACATTTTTCGGTCTGAGATTTTGTCTTAATATGTATTAAAAATGGGTGAAGTAACATACAACATGAATAATTGGATAATTAAACTCCCTAAAAAAAATAGATAATTAAACGACATGTCCTTCCACTTGAAACGACATTTTTTTATAAAACACCATTTATGAAACAACATGTAGATACTAGTCATTAAACCAAATTAAAAAAAATGCTATCAAAATAAAACAACAATCGCAAGGAAGCGTTTTTTTCCAGATGTCGTTTGCCGAAAAAAAAAAAATTTGAACGACATGTACTTCTTAATGTGTGAAAACGACACCTAATTACATGTCGTTTCGATTTCATAGCGACATTCCTTGTGACTTGATGAATCGGCTGTGCTTCGCGCTCGGTTGCAGTGGAGTCCCAATTTCAATTGTTTAGAATTTTTTTTTTTTTAGCACAATTATCTCATGAACCTGTCTTGATTTAGCAAATTGTTTTTTAAATTTTTTATTTTACAGTCAACCTTTTGAACTTGTAAAATTGCTACAACGTTTCTTATTTTACTAAACTTGCTTAAATTTTTTATTAGATTTAAGAGATTAAAAGTTAAAAAATTGAAAACACTGTGTCACATTTGAATCGGGATTTTGATTTGAACATGCTTTTTCAATACTAGTTTAACACAATCATCGTTAAAATGGAGTATATTATGATAATTTTATAAATTAAGAGGGTAACTTATCAAAATTAAAAATTTAGTGAGTAAGTTGTTAAAACCATATAATACTTATTTTTTTCTTCCTCTTACTTACTCTTCGTATAATTAGAGGAATACTACTTTTAGAAGGTTGATGAAAAAATAAAAAAACAATCTTAATCACTTGTAAAAGTATTTGAGGCAGATAACTAAATTAAAAAGTGAAATAAAATCATTTTGGTATCCACTGTTATAACAAAACATCTCTGTAGTATTATGTGTTTTTAAAAATATTAAAATAGTATATTCACCTTTAAATAAACATTCTTTCGGTACTTTAAGGCTAGTTTTGAGAGATATAATGTCCAAACTGTCTTTTTTATTAATTAAATATAACCTAATAACTTTAAAAATATTCCAAAAACATTTTAACTTATTTTAACTTTTAAAATTTTAGATGTTTTAAAGTATTTTTAGAATTTTTTTTTAAAATTATTAGTTCTTTTTAATTAATGAAAAGGTAGAACAACATTTTATGTTATAAAAAACAGTCTCAGGTATATTCACCTTTAAATAAACATTCTTTCGGTACTTTAAGGCTAGTTTTGAGAGATATAATGTCCAAACTGTCTTTTTTATTAATTAAATATAACCTAATAACTTTAAAAATATTCCAAAAACATTTTAACTTATTTTAACTTTTAAAATTTTAGATGTTTTAAAGTATTTTTAGAATTTTTTTTAAATTATTAGTTCTTTTTAATTAATGAAAAGGTAGAACAACATTTTATGTTATAAAAATCAGTCTCAGAGTACTGAAAGAACTTGTTTTTTATAATAAATATACTTTTTTAATATTATTAAAAATACAAGATACTAATAATATATTTTGCTATAAAAAATGGTACATATCCTTTTAAAGTGGGACTAGCCTAATTTAAAGCTCTTTTTGGCGACTTTGGAAACAAACTTAAGGGGTTCCGCCTGTCTTTTTTTCATTTTTTAAATTACTTTTCTTGTTTTATTTGATACAACTATTTGGAAAATGGTTGGCTTTTGTTTACAGGGATGACAATACTCCTTATTAGTGTAGGATCCACGGGGACTTGGGGCGGGGATGGAAACAATATTGAGGAAAAGGGCGGGGATGCAAATAAAGTCTTGTTCGCGGGTCGGACATAGAACGGGTGCTTCGTTCTGATATATACATATATTGAAAATATTTTTATTATTTACGTAAATTGCAGTGTTGCATTTTAAATTTTTCATTATTGTAGTAACGAGCTTTATAAAATTGACAGCACGATATAAAAACAAAGCTTGTCATGTTAAACCAGGTCACAGTTTGAGAAACTCAAGGACAACGTTATTTTTATTAGTTATAAATAATTTTTATTAGTAATTGCATGTATAATTTAGAGATAAATCCTCACGCAACTCCATTTTAAAGTTTTTAAATATCTATTATAAGTTTGTGTGTGTGTGTGTATATATATATACATATTAAAACTGAGGAGTGGAACATGAATCATGATGCATGTCTGTGTCACAAAATATTGTGTGTATAGTAGACACATATAGGCTATACTATAGTTATTTAGGGAAAAATAAAGAGCGTCCTATAACGTTTACACAATTAAATTGGTAAGAAAAATCAGCAAAAAAAAATTTAAATAATTAGTAAAAACACTAATTTCTCGTCCCACTAACTGTTAATTCCATCATTATCCAACCACCCCGGAGACTTATTAATTCTATATTACCTAGTTCTAGCTTGAAATATCTACGCTAAATTTAGTGTTACGTATCACTTTTCCGCAGAGTATTGGGGAAAAACAAGAATTACCTAACTTTTAGTTTATTTTTACAAAGGACTAGATAAGATGATGCAAATCTTGCTTTTGAAGTAGGGTCACAAGTTGCATGACTTATGGGTGATCTAATAACATATCCATTTTTGTACAACATCCATATCCATACCCAGAAGAATAATGTGATTTATGCTTCTTTTTCACCAATAAAAAAAAATGACGATAATAAAATAATAAAGAGTTTCTACTGTAATATCAGTCTTTTATAATAATATGGTTATTTTAATTGTTAGATTAAAATCTTATGGTCTATTATATGAGCCTACTCGATAAAAATTCACAGCATACTACATATAATTATTATAATCACATAAATTAATGTGTTAAAATCTTAATTTAACGGTTAAAATAATAATATCTACTAATAATAAAAATAATAAATTTAAAATTCTCAAAATAAAAAAAAAAACTTCTCTAATAAGACTGAAAAAAATAAACTATAGTAATTCACTACTTTCAATTATCAAATTTATATTAAAAATAGTATATTAACTAGTCCTACTCATAAGTCGGCCTATCCAATAAAACTCTTAATTAAAATCACAATAGTCAAATATATGCAAGTACTCATGCTTTCTAGAAAGCATACGTTTGTGTTTAAAATGCCATCGAAATCCAAAACCATGATTCCTCCGCGTGGAGTACGCGTGTGTGGCGTAGGTGATTAGGTTATAAAATAGGATTTAATAGCCTTTTCCCTTGTTTAAGAAGTAACGGCTTTTCCCTTGTTTAAGAAGTAACGGGGGCTATACTTCTTTTTCTAGAGGAACGACAATTATGACATGCTTTTCAAATTTTGTTTTCATGCATACAAAAGCTAAAAAGGAAATTGTTATTTTCTATACTGTTTTTGTTTGTGGAGATGAGACACCTTTTCATTTCTCAGGTTACGTGATCAACTGATTTTATGAACAGCTTCAACAACCGTACACGTGGATAACATCTGACAAATTTAAAAGTTTTGGATTCATTTGAAGTTAAGCCAATCATGCAACTTCTTGACGTTATCATAATTTTCTTATTTTTTTCTCCAACCTAAAAAATTAAACTACAGAAAAATATTTATATAAAAACTTATTTGTTTTGTCTATTTTTTTATTATAATTTGATTTTAATCAAATTTAATTATTAAAAACGTAAATTACTATAAGAAACCGACTCTATAATAAAAAAGATCGTTCTCGCATATCATAATTCTTTATTAACCATTATGGTAAACATAAATGAAAAATGTGGATTTTTGTTTTGTTTTTGGGAAGTATTCTACTTTCATGACAACTCATTTTAATTTAAGTATCGTTTATTTTACTGATTTAAATTTAAAGTTTAAGTTTGATTACAGTAAAAGGTTCTAAAAAACAGTCACATTTAGGGGTTGTTCTTTTGCAATAAAACTCAGAAAAAATTTAAACTCAAGTTACAATTTTATTGAAGTTCACGTTCTTTTAAGTTCCAACTTAATTCAACTTTACTCAACTTTATTCAAGTTACAACTTCAACTCAAGTTATAAATCAAATTTAACTCAAAAATTACACTCAAATTACACTCTAAAAGAACAACCCCTTAATTTTTTCATAACAGTAAAAAAATTCTCACATAAAATTATATCTCAACTCAAATTAAAAATTTAAATCATCAAATTAAACGACCCCTCAGTCATGAATTTTTTCGCATAAATTAAAAGAAATTGGTTTGCATACCAATCATACCAGGCACATAATCCAAAGTTGATTCAATAATTCGTTTCAAAATAGAAGCGACGATTAATACAGTGCAAAAGAAACCAGGCCAACGATCCTTCGCTGGAAAGAGTTTATACTAAAGTGAGGGAAATGAAATAAAAAGGAAAAATAGGAAATTTATAATCTTGGGACCCACCGAAGGTTCTAAGGGCCCACACCTGATGTCTTGACTATAGATTTTTTTCCCTCGAACTTTTTCTTATTTTTATTTTTGGGACAATTTCTTGACTCTAGAATTTGGGCAAAGCATTTTTGACATTTGACTTGTCGTTAGCCCGGCCAAAGGCGGCTTTATAATACAAACAGCCAAATTCTGTTTCAATTTGACTACCTCTACTTAGAGGCCTAGAAACTAAAAATCTTCACATTGAAACCTAATTTATGAATCTGAATCTGAACCTTCCACAAGGAAAAAAAAAAACCACTAATAAAACGTGAATTCACTAATATGAAGCTAGCCTTCCGAGCTTTGACTAATCTTGATTATTATTATTTAAAAAAAAAATGAAACTCCATTGCAACTCCACTAAGCAAAAAGGTTTATTTAGTTTTTAATTATTTATCCCTTTCAGATGATCTCTTGCTCTTCTCAGCACGTTTAGTTGGAGGATTCAAACCATGTGATTCGAACTATTTTCGATTTACGTGAATTTTTTGTGAGAGAAAATACTGTAGCGAACCATGAATCATGATTCGAATTAGGGAACGAATCCTTCTACCAAACATTAGTTTCAAAAGCAATGACACAATTTTATGGCATTTGCACCTAAGCCCTTTAGACCCCACATCTTTTCTTCACATACACATAATTTTATATAATAACATGTATTAGGTTTTTATTTTGTAGTATAAAATGTGTTAGGTTGTCATTGGATGAGAATGTCAAGATGTTTCAAATTTATCCTATAATATTTAAAAGAGAGAGAAAATCTCTCCTATACAACAAATATCAAACTTCCTCATTTATAAAGCTAAAAACGGAGTGGTAGCTCAGAGGATTGTGTAAAAAATATCAAGTTGATGGATAAAACAATCTGTTAAACATAAACTTGGTTATTTTATATAAAAAGTTTGTGGCTCTTTTATTTTATTTTTTGATACGAAAGTTTATGGCTATTTATAAATATTATGTACATCTTTTGTTGCATAGTGGAGATAGATTCGTTTAGTGGAATCTCGGCCCCCACCAAAGAAGAGATTAACAAATGAAATATTGAACTGGAAAGTTGCATATCCACCTCCTTAACTATCTATGAATGAACCACCAAAGATTCTAACTACATTGTGTGTTTTTTTTTTTTTTAAACAACAAATATTTTAGCCACAAAATGTATACAAGCTCGACAAAACTAAATAACAAGGGGAAAAAAATACTAATCCTTTGCGAGGACAAAATGTTCCATGTGATCACATGCTTCCCAATTGATCCATGTGATCACATGCTTCCCAATTGATCGGTTCCACCTTATCCGTTTGATTGATTGAAATTCAATTTAAATTCTACCAAATATGTAGCTAATTTTTTTAGATATGGTATTTTTAAAAGATCGGTTTACAAACAATGAACCAACGAAGATTTTGCTAGATATTTTTAAATTATCATATTGACAATAAAATTTCATTGTATTCGCATATCCTATTTAATTTTACCATGTTCTTTCAAATGCATGTTCCATCAATAGAACCAACAAAGAAAATAAATCCGTAATACTGTAAGTGCCCTGTTTATCAAACCATAAATACATGTAATGAGAAAAAAGAAAAGTAAAATAAATTACAGGAGTATTAACAAGGATTATTGATTTTATTTTTTATGTTTAATTGCTTATTATATGATGTAACGGGAAACATTTTATTTCCCTACGTTTTTACTGTATTTAGAAGTAGTAATCTTTTCAATGGAACCAGAAAATATCTTTTTACATAATTAAATAATTAGTAACGGTAACACAAGAACTGATTAAGATATAATAATAAATTTGGTATTCATTACATTTAAAAGAAAATAAACACAAAAAACGTACAAAGATTGATATTCTATTTTCTTATTATTTATAGTGCCCAAGATCTCGTATACTCTCTTTAGTGATGTATAGTAAATACATGATTATATAAGAAAGTGAATAATTCCTCCGTTTTCATGCAGAAGCAACTTATTGCACATTTCACGACCGGTAGATAACATCAGAACTAAAAAAAAAAAAATCAAATTTATTAAAATTTGGTTCATCAACGAGGACAAAAAGTTGACCTAAGAGCTATTTACACATATAAGAAAATTTAAATACTAAAGTTGAAATATAACAAAGTATTTTTAAAATATTATAAAAATAGCAAAGTTTGACCTCATTAAAATAATTACTATATAATTATATTGTATAGCAAAATTTGGTCTCTAATGTTTTACTCTATTTTAATTTCAGTATTTTTATTAGTTAAGTGTTAAATGTTTAACGAAATTTATAGAAATTAAAGACTAAGATTAAAAACATATAAGTTTAGAAACTAAATTAATAAAAAAATAAAAAAATTAATTTTCACATATAATCTTTAAATTTTAATTATTTATAATTTTAGTTCATAATTTACACCGTGTCTAGACGTATATTATGGAGGAGGAGCTAAATTAAAACATAATAAAATAAAAATTAATTATACGACGCTTTAAAAATTAAAGACAAACGATATTTAAAATAGACATGAGGACTGTGGGATTAACCCAATTTTTTAAGGTAGCACACGGTATTTTCTTTGACTATATTCTAGAATTTCCCAAACACCACGACACAATTACCTCATGACGTATGTCAATGTCCCAATGGAAAGAACCACATTTTTCGCGCGGCTACATTCATGCTCCCACTCACACACGATTATATCTGACTATTTATTTATATTTATATCCGACTAAATTAAACCAGGAATTCCATTTTTTTTCTTAAAAAAAACATCCCGTTAATTGTTAATTGTCGTTTTAAGGCGTTTTGGGTATTGCCGTTAGCTTTTGTGTCAGAGAGACAGTAGAGAGAGAAAGAGGAGAGAGAAAGAAGAAGAATCAGAGCTCCTATATTTGACCCGCTAAAACTTGCGCGTGTAGACAAGTCACTTCTTCTCAGAAGAAAATACTCATCTCCTTCTTCACAACAACAACAACATAATCACCATTTAAGCCTCTAATTTTCTCTCAATTTCTCAACCAAAAAGCAAAATCTCTTGCAATTTCGATGATTGGTTTTCCCTTAATTTCCTCAAAGGAGGAGAAATCGAGAAGAGTTGTGAGAGTGGTAAAGACAGTTTTCTTCTTAATAACGATGCTTATCTCTCTCCTCCTCTTCTCCGCTCCCGTCCTCCTCGTTATCGCCGACGCGCTTCTCCCTTCCGCCATCCTGTCGGCCTCGGCCTTCCCCCCCACCCGGCCCCCCCCCCCCGCCGCCGCCGCCGCCTCTCCGTCGTCTTCTTCTCCTCTCGAAACGCTGTCGTTTCACTTCCGAAACTACGACTTCCGTTACTCCCTCATCGATATCCCCCTTATCTCCATCCTCAGATCACTCATCATACTCTGTAAGCCCACAAAAAATAAAAAAAATAAAAATGATAAATTTCTCTCTCTCTCTCTCTCTCTCTCTCTCTCTCTCTCTCTCTATATATATATATATATTTTATTTTCTGAATCTGAATTTCGTTTTTTTTTTGTTTTTGTTTTTTTAGGTGTTTATGGGTTTTGCGACGGGCCGAGGCTATCGAGAGGACCGTATTTGGGGATTACGACGGTGTGTTCGATTTCGTCGCTGGTTTTCGTGTCGTTTAAGGCTTCGTTTGTGTTTAGCGCCTCCGGTGGGCCGTCGTATAATGAAATAGCCCTCTTTTTGTGCTCCTTGGTTTTGGCTGTCGCCCACATCGTTGTGGCGTATAGAACCAGTTGCAGAGAAAGACGGAAGCTTTTGGTTTACAAAATCGACATTGAAGCTGTGAGTTTTCTTTACTCTACTATTTTTTTATTATTATTTTGTTTTTTAAGTTAAAGAAATATATTACTAGGGGTGATAAAAATGTTAGATGCTACATAATAATGTGAAACGTGACATGAAAACTGCCGGTATCAAAATCCTAATTGTCACGGACGCTTCTGGACCGACGAGGATTATTAACTGAAAAGAATTAAGACGGTTTATTTAAATTTTATTATAATAAAAAATTCTCAAAAATAATCGTATATAATTTTTTTATTATAATAAAAAAATTTTAAATTTTATATACACATCTTAATTTAAATTAAAAATTAAAATTATTGAACTAAAGGACTATAAATTTTTTTATTAAAATTAATGGCTGACTGAGAAAGGTTGAATTTTTAAGCTTCTGGAAGGTCAATTTTTTTTTTTTTTTTTTCAACAAGGAAGGAAAGAAAAATAAATCAAAATTATTAGTGCTTTAAAAAGTATGGCAATCGGGTCCGGAATACTGCAGTAATGATCATGTTAGTGTTAAGGAGTTCCAAAAGACCAGTTTTAAAATGGTTTTTTGAGAATTTTTTTGGTAGGATGTGAAAATCTACTTTTTTAGGAATTCGTTTTAATATTGTTGTAATGAAAAATTATTTCGGACCATTTTTTTAAGTTAATATCCCTAATTTAGAAAGCTCCAGTGGTTTTATTTTAACAATCGAAAATTCCCCCTTTTTATATCTGTTAGAATTATTGCTTGGTCTACTAATTAATCAAAAATAAAATATGATTTGAATCCTTCCTATTCAAGGAGTCCACGATGGAAGGCCGTCCTCGGCCACGGCCTATGGGCAACTTGCAGATGGATTATTTTGACTATTTGAAAATGAAAGCTGTGCCCACATTTGGCCTGGTCAGAATAAACTTTCTTTATTTTTCTTTAAAAAAAAAAAAAATCATGTGCTCTTCTCCTTTATTTTTTAAATTTTTTATTTTTTTTAGTACTATCCTTCTCATCACCACATATAATATTCTTTTCCCACAAAGGGGGATCTTAACAGAACGATACTTGGGAGAAAAGCTATGCTTTCAACATGTTATTCTTGGGCGTTTGTACCGTTGAAATAACAACCAAAGACTTTAGTACAAAAGTGATAAAGTAGTGCCCAGCAATAAATCAAACTAGGTATACTAATTAATGATACCCATAAACCATTTTTTCTTGTTAATCTATTCCGTGAATCTAATAGAACTATGAATATGTGAATAATATATATGTTATCTTGTATTATGTGTGCAGGTTTCAGCTTGCAAGAATGGATTTCCTAGGTATCAGAAGATTCTTCAGGAAGAAAGAACGAAATAAACACTAGCAACATAGAGAACTTTTAACATGGGATTTCTTCCTTTTGTTCAACTAACCATGTATTTGGAGTTTTGAGTTTTCAGGTAAAATTCTCTAACTAGTTCTTTACTCTTTTTTTCATTTTTTTTTTTTTACATAAAATTGGTCATCACCCATGTGCTGATCACAACACAAACTGGTCCAAAATGACTCATATTTGACTCAACAACACATCAGACACCAAATACAACCAACTGAAGTTCTGAAAACTGTTTGTTTTCTGCAGATTTCTTTCAAAAAAGGAATCAACAAGCTCAAGACTATTTACAAAAGAAACTGACAAACAGCAGATAAATTCATGCGACCACTTGAACATGCCGTATATGCTAACGTGTGTATAAATGGTGTGAACTGGTGATTGTAGTTATAGAGGCTGCCATATTTCGGAATATATACACATGCATTGTTTTGTTTTGTTTTTTGTTTTGTTTTTTGCTTTTCTTTTTGTCTAACCAAATGTACAGTACAGTTTTAATTTGTACAGAAGAAATATAAGTTTGCGAGAGGCATTTTTCTGAACTTATGGTGTGAAAACTTTTGTTGTTTATATGTACAGAGGAGTGACTTTTATGTTTATTTCATTTGCCCAATGTTTGAAATCCAATGTAAATACTAGTGCAGATCACTAGTTTGGAAGTTTTTGTGCTCCTGAAGAAATTGTCGTACTAAGATTTCACGACAGTGCATTGAAATTTTTTATTGTACAGTCGTGACTTAAGTTGATTGGGAAACTTTTTTTTTTTAACCAATTTATAACCAAATTATTTCTTACAACTCATCGGCAAACCTGCAGTTTAGAGCCGGGCTTGGAGGCCTCTCGGCCAAACTTGACACGGGTACAGGCTCGTCGGTATATTCCTAATGTAGTAATGCTTGTTCCAAACCATTGGTCCTTACCTAACCCCCAACGTCTCATCCAAACCCTATCCACCAGTGCTATTCTTGTACGCTGCCGCTTATTCTAACTCTTCATCTCGAACTTGATGTCTGTCTCCTCATCGCCCTAAACCTGCAGCTGATCCCCAACGTCGGTGTTAGTCTTGAACCCAATGTTGTTCCATATCCGAGTACAATAACAGTCTAGGCCTATATGCCCAATGTCTCTGCCTTTTTGTCGCGGCCTCAACTTCGCTTCCGATTAGCCGACCTATGATGCGTTTTTTTAAAGTTTTTTTTTCATCTTTATGCATGCATTTTGGTATTTCAAAAAGTTTGATTGTTATGGGGATATTTTGCGACTAATTTTATAAACATAAAGAATATTTTATGTATTTACATAATAAAAGAGGTGATTAACGCCCAAAAGTGATGTTCACAAGCGGTCAATTGTAACACAAAAGGGTGGTCGTATCTACAGAGAGATAACAAAATAACAAGAAAGATTAGCAAAATAAGAGCGTAGAAAAAAAAGAATTTTTGAGATTTTATTGCAAATAAAATGAAAAATGAGAAAATTTGTATGAAGAAAATTCAGTAGTAAAAACGGTAAGGTGTCGAGAATCCTTAATATTTCGTTCACCAATTCAAGTTTTTATTCACAAAATAAAAGGATCGAATAAATTAAATCTCTATGTTGGTCATTCTTTCTATTGCTTTCTTGATGGCTATTTAGGGTATTATCAGATAGAGATTGCATTAGAAGACCAGGATAAAACCACATTCACATGTCCTTTTGGTACATATGCCTTCCGGCGAATGCCATTTGGACTGTGTAACGCCCCTGCCACATTTTAAGGTGTATGATGAGCATTTTCAGCGACATGATCGAGAAATGTATGAAAGTGTTCATGGATGATTTGACAGTCTTCGGAGATTCATTCGACACGTGCCTTCTCAACTTGGAAGCCGTTTTGCAAAGATGTGAAGAGAAAGGTCTCGTGCTCAATTGGGAGAAGTGTCATTTCATGGTGTCATCCGGCATAGTGCTTGGGCACATTGTTTCTAAAAGAGGAATCGAGGTAGACCGTTCCAAGGTTGAACTCATTTCCAACCTGCCCACCCCCAAGGCTGTTAAGGATGTTCGATCTTTTTTGGGGCACGCCGGATTCTAAAGGAGGTTCATTCAGAACTTTTCATCTATAGGACCGCTAAGCAACCTCCTAGCTAAATATGTTGTGTTCAACTGGACACAAGAGTGTGAGGATGCATTCCGAACACTCATCGCAAAACTGACTTCTGCCCCTATTATGTAGTCACCAGATTGGAGCTTACATTTCGAGATCATGTGTGACGCAAGTAATTACGTTGTGGGGGCCGTTCTTGGTCAAAAGAGGGAAGGGAAGCCTTTCGTTGTCTACTATGCAAGCCGTACTTTGAACAATGCTAAGATGAACTACTCAACTACTGAAAAAGAGTTGCTTGCTGTAGTATTTGGTCTCGACAAGTTCCGTGCATATTTGATTAGTTCACCTATCATCATCTTCACCGATCATGCTGCCCTTAAGTACTTTCTCTCCAAAAAGGATGCTAAGGAGCGTTTAATTAGGTGGATCCTTCTTCTGCAGGAATTTGACTTGATAATCAAGGATAAGAAGGGAGTCGAAAATGTGGTGGCGGACCACTTATCTCGTCTTGAGTTTAATGATTCCGCCGAAAGTCCTACTATTAGAGATGACTTCCCTGATGAACATCTCTTCGCTGTCACTAAGATGCCATGGTATGCTCACATTGTTAACTACTTGGTGACTGGCGAGATTCCATATACCTGGAGTGCACAAGACAAGAGGAAGTTTTTGGTCGAGGTTCGTAACTTTTACTGGGATGGCCCCTATCTTTTTAAGTACTGTCCCGACCAGATCATGAGACGATGCATCCCAGATGATGAAGTGTCTAGTGTTCTGAACTTTTGTCACAATGATGCATGTGGCAGTCATTTTTCTGTGAAGAAGACCGCCGCGAAGATCTTGCAGTGTGGTCTCTATTGGCCCACTTTGTTCAAGGACACCAATGACTTTTGCCGTTCCTGTGAGAGGTGCCAAAAGTTAGGTGCTTTGTCCCGTCACCATATGATGCCCTTGAACCCGATTCTCGTAATAGAAATATTCAATTGCTAGGGGATAGACTTTATGGGACCATTTCCACCTTCTTATGGATTCCTTTACATACTCCTCGTTGTGGATTACGTGTCTAAGTGGGTAGAAGCCATAGTGTGCCGGAACAATGATAACACCACTGTTGTAAAGTTCTTAAAAGAAAATGTGTTATCTCGATTTGGAACACCGCATGCCATCATCAGTGATCAAGGCACCCATTTCTGCAACCGTTCTTTTGAGGCTCTAATGCGCAAATACGGTGTGGTTCATAAAGTTTTGACTGCCTATCACCCACAGACAAATGGCCAATTAAGCAAATTCTGGAAAAAATGATTAATCCCGATCGCAAGGACTGGTTTCTGCGCCTTACAAACGCACTTTGGGCATACCGCACTGCTTACAACACCCAACTTGGGATGTCTCCCTACCGGCTTGTCTTTAGAAAAGCCTATCATCTACCTGTAGAGCTTGAACATAAGGCTTATTGGGCTACCAAAGCCCTCAACTTTGATCTCAGCGCTGCAGGTATCAATCAGAAACTCCAGCTTTTCAAAATTGAGGAGTTAAGGAACGATGCTTATGACAATTCTAGGATCTACAAGGCAAAAATGAAGGCGGTTCATGACAAGTAGATCCTGAGGAAGAACTTCGAGCCGAATCAATGGGTTTATCTCTATGATTCCTGTTTGCATCTCCACCCCGGTAAGTTGAGGTCGCGGTGGACTGGCCTGTTCGTAGTGAAACGCGTTTTTCCCAGTGGTCCTATCGAGGTTGAGGACCCGACCGATGGGAGAATCTTCAAAGTAAATGGCTAGCGTCTGAAGAATTACCTAGAACGAGTGAACCAGGTTGAAGAGATCATTCTCGACGACCTCGTTTACCAACACTGAGTAGTTTGCTCACATCTCCTGTACCATATTTTCATTTTTTGTTTTCTTTACTTTTTTTTACATTTTTATGTGTATTTTTGGAGACTCATATCAGGAAGCTCAGGCTGTGCTCATATGTGGAATGCTCATCGTCCATGTGTCTTCTTTCTCTATATTTTCATAATTTTTGACAATGAGGACACTGTCTGATTTTGGTTGGGGGTGGTGAGCATATTCATGTGTAAGAGTGATTTTTGTCATGTTGATTATTAGGTTAAAATTTTTACGAAGATATCTGAGTATGATTTTAAAATGTTTAGTTTGGGTTGATTTTCGCTGTCTTGATTACTAAGAAATGACTTCCAGAGTTTCTTTTTTACACGCGCTAAACCTTGTGGTAAGATGGATGTTAATACATGTTAGTTGAGAAAATTCCTGAGTTTAAGTGCTTGATTTTTGGTGAGTTAAGAGTGTAGAGAAAATGACTTTTGAACCTTCATTGATCTTTTGAGCTGGTAAAATCACCATTAGAACATCATTACATGGTTAGTGGTATGCTTGGTGCATATGCTTGAGGGATGGATTTTCAGTTAGATGGGAACGATCTTATGTAATAGAGCTTAATTTCTTATCTTATCTTTAAAAAAAATAAAAAAAAATCAACTGAGCAAGCGCAACATTTCACAGATCCTGTAGTTTGATGTTAATCACATTTGATGTTATATAACTGTTTGTCAAAAGAACACATTTCTACATTCACTTTATTATTGCAGGTTGTCTCTTGCCAAAAAAAAAAAAAGGAATATGCATGTTTTTGGCTCTTTGTTCGTTTCTGTAAATTTCTGTTTAACCTGAATGAAATCCCAAAAGCTGGTTTGTGGTAAGAATGGTGGAATGTTCTAGTAGTTGATTAACCTATCTTTTGGTCAATGTTCATTTAATTGTTTGTCCTAAATTTTACCTTACTCGCACTGAGCGTTGATTGTTCCATTTCCAACTCTATGAAAGAAAACCTTTGCACTCAAATATATCTGACACCCGTGAGATCAATGGAGTTGAGACTTCTACTTGGTGAATTTTTCAAAGCTGCATGTGTTATGGTCAGTGGTAAGAAGGTTATGGTTTGGAGCACACACACACGACTCTGGAGTTATGACTGAAATAATCTTAATAGTATCTTTTGACTTCTTACTGACACTTTGCTTGAAATACTCAGGTGACTAAGCAGTTAAAACTCAAATTTTCTTATGACATGATTTCTTTTGCGCTTGGATTGCTAGATACTAGTAATAAGCTGGTTGAGGGTTGTGATTAGTACATGAAAATGCACCCTAAATATTGCTTTTGATTTATATTATATTAAAATATTAAAGCTTTAATTAAACAATTCCATTATTTTTATTCATAATATTTTTAATTAGAATTTGTCTAGTTTTTATTTAATTATTTACAGATAAAAGCAGTTTAAAAAGTTACACAAGAAGAAGCCATAAAAGCCATATTTTCAACCAATCCGAGCCACTAAGCCAAACCACACAAGCCATATTAAGAGAGAAAGAAACGCACCAAGCCGAGTTAAGCCACCAAGCCGAGCAACTATCATTTCCCTCCGCGTGGGCCCCAGCTCTTTCGCGTTTCCCGACTCTCCCTCGCGCGCGTCACCAGCACGCCTATCTCCCAGCGCACGCGTTCCTTCCACGAAGCCCCCAGCGCGTATTCCAGTTTTCTCCCGCGTGCAGCGCGCCAGTCTGCTTCCCATTCTCTGTGCGTGACAGCTGTCTCTGTGGACCCCGCTGTCTCCCTGCTCTGACTAACGCCATCTCCGCTCTTTCCACTCCGCGCTCAACATGTGGCAACTATATTCCCTTCATCCAACCGAGCTTCGACACGTGTCCCCTTGGTGCTGAATCTGAATTTCTTTCCCAAAAATCAGAGCAAATCTTTCCCAAATTAAATATATGATTTCTATTAATTTATGTGTAATTTTATTTAGTTTCCTTTTCTTTTGTAATTTCTTCCCCAAATTAAATATATGATTTCTATTAATTTATGTGTAATTTTATTTGGTTTCCTTTTCTTTTGTAATTATCTATTTTTATTATTTGTTTCCTTATTTGACTGGCAACCTCAAAACACAATAAATAAATGGGTTAGCCTAAGGTTTTTAGAAGCTTTTCATATTCAGTTTTCAGTCGTCTTGCTGTCACTCTTATATTTTCTCTCTAGAACTTGTGAGAATGTTTTGCAAGTTAGGCTAGAGTTCTCTTGGTGAGGTTAGAGATGAACTTTTGTTGAGTGACCTAATTCGGGCTTTTGATTCCATGTGCTGTAAAGTTTAATATTTGAATGAATTAAATCTCATATATCTTTCATTTATTTTTTAAAATATAGTGTGCCTATTTTTATATAAGTTCAGTCACGCTTTTCTTATGTAATTCTGTCACGCATTGTTTTGTTATTCAAATTATTTTGTAAATTGTCTTTTACTGTAATATTGTCAAATTGATATATTGTCGATTTTGGATAACTTGTAATAATAATATTTTCGGAGTAAACATAGAGATTTAATTTATCCAGATATTGAACTTTACAACACATGGAATCAAAAGCCCGAATTGGGTCACTCAAGAGTTGTTTGGTTGTAGGATTCGTACACCAATTCGAATCATGATTTGTGGTTCGTTACAGTGTTTTCTCTCACAAAAAATACACGTAAATCAAACATCTCATGATTCTAATCCATGAACCAAACGTCTCCTCAACAAAAGTTCATCTCTAACCTCACCAAGAGAACTCTAGCCTAGCTTGCAAAACATTCTCACAAGTTCTAGAGAGAAAATATGAGAGTGACAGCAAGACAACAAAAAACTGAATATGAAAAGCTTCTAAAAACCTTAGGCTAACCCCTATATTTATAGTGTTTCGAGGTTGCCAGTCAAATAAGAAAATAAATAATAAAAATAGAAAATTACAAAAGAAAAGGAAACTAAATAAAATTACACATAAATTATGAGAAATCATATATTTAATTTGGGGAAGAAATCTGGTAATTTGCTCTGATTTTTGGGGAAGAAATTCAGATTCAGCACCAAGGGGACACGTGTCGAAGCTCGGCTGGATGAAGGGAATAAAGTTGCCACGTGTCGAGTGCAGAGTGGAAAGAGGGGAGCTGGCGGTGGTCAGAGTAGGGAGACAGTTGGGGTCCACAGAGACAGCTGTCACGCACGGCGAATAGGCAGCAGACTAGCGCGCTGCACGCGGGACCCACGCGGGAGAAAACTGGAACGCGCACTGGGGGCTGCGTGGAAGGAACACGCGCGCTGAGAGATGGGCGTGCTGGTGACGCGCACGAGGGAGAGTCGGGAAACGCGAAAGAGCTGGGGCCCACGCGGAGGGAAATGATAGTTGCTCAGCTCGGCTTAGTGGCTTGACTCGGCTTGGTGCGTTTCTTTCTCTCTTAATGTGGCTTGTGTGGCTAGGCTTAGTGGCTCGGATTGGTTGAAAATATGGCTTTTATGGCTTCTTCTTGTGTAGCATTTTACACTGCTTTCATCTGTAAATAATGAAGCAAAAACTAGACAAATTCTAATTAAAAATATTATGAATAAAAATAATTAAATTGTTTAATTAAAGTTTAAATATTTTAATATAATATAAATCAAAAGTAATATTTAGGGTGCATTTTCATGTACTAATCAAGAGGCAAAAATGGATTTTGACTAACATAGGAGTTAATTTTTTTTTATTTCTTTTCAAGAACAATACCTACTGCTAGAACAATATATTTAAAAAATTTGACTAGTCAAACTAGAGGAGGGGATGTTTTTTTTAGACTTTTTCATAACTAGACTTGAAAAAGTTAAAAATAGTAGGAGAGGATAAATATGTCAATTGTGCCATGTCGGCCCGGTCCACAATCGGCTAGGCCCATACGTGTTTCGTATTGCGTTCGGCTTACCCATTAAACTTTGTGTCTTGCTCATGCCAGTCTAAGATTTAAAATCATAGACTCGGCCCAGCTTATAAGCCTAAGCACATTCGTGCTCGCTCCGTGTTGTGCTCATGGTTTTGTCATGCTTGGCATAATGGACCTTTGTGCCCACCCATTGGACCATTTTAGTCATTTAAATTTTTTTTGCATGATAAAAAAATAATTTTTTGAATTTTTTCAAATAAAAAATAATTTTAAAAAAGATATAATTTCATACGCTGTTACTAAGCAAAAAACATGATGCGATCATAATTACTAATTTACTGGATATATAATTATTTTAATTATTGAAAAAATTGCAACAATAACATAAAAATTATATAATAGAAATGAAAAAAATTTTATATTCGTTGGGTCGACTGATCGCACTTAATGGCTATACCGTGCTCGTGTTGAGTTCGAGCTTATCATCGTTTTGTGTCATATCAGACCCACGTGTTTAAAACTATATGAGTTCGGCACAACCCACCACCTTGTGTCGTGCTTAGCCCAGCCTATAATAATCTCGTGCTGTGATGTGCTCAGTCCAAAATTTTTCGTGCCGCACCATCATGATCAATGGGTGGCCCGGTCCAATTGACATCTCTAAAAGAAGAGAGAGATTTTCAAATTTTAAATATTTTTAGATACATTTTCGATAACACATCTATGTTAAAATATAAAATTTAAACTTTTCCATTATTTACTAAATGTTCCTTTAATATATGCTATTAATTTTATCCCCCTCTCAAATTTGCTACTTCCTTCATTCCCCCAGTTTTCTCTAAACAAAAAATGAGACAAATACTCTTTTAGAGTGTACGTGTCTGAATTTTTATAACTTATTTTTCATTAATATTTTTTTATATTATACTAATTAAAATAGTAATAATCAAGAGTAAGAGGTTAAAATTCAGACTTATGCACTCTAATGTTAAGTTCAACAATTTTTCTGAGAAAGAAAAAGATTGCGTTTGGAACTCCTTCCAAAATGATTTTATTTTTTGTATGAAAATGGAAATGAAAACGTTTTCAATCTCAGACATAAATCATTTTTAAAAATACATTTGGTAGTTTTATCAATATATTATTTTCAGTATAAAAAACTCATTAATGTCTCTCTCTCTCAGCTCGAGAGATGAGAAAACAAAAACAAAGGCCGTGTTTGGAATTGATCATGTTTTTATTTTTTACGTTTTTTGAGAAAGAAAAAATGAAAGTGTTTCCAAAATGACGTTTAGTGCAATAAAAACAAAAAACATAAATGAAAATAATTTTTTGGTTTAGTGTAAAATGAGAGAAAAATAAAAAATGACTTTTAGTCATTTTTCATTTTTTGTTTTCTTTTTCTCCTCCATCGAGCAGAGAGAGAGGACATTAATGAGTTTTTTTATACTGAAAACAATCTCTTGATAAAACTACCAAACACATTTTTAAAAATGATTTCTGTTTGAGATTGAAAACGTTTTCATTTTCATTTTCATACAAAAAACAAAATTATTTTGGAGCGAGTTCCAAACGCGCCCAAAAACTCTCCAATTTTACACTAAACTAAAAAATCGTTTTCATTTTCATTTTTTGTCTTTAATTGTGTCAAACGCCGTTTTGAAATCGTTTTCATTTTTTCTTTCTCAAAAAATGTGAAAAATAAAAATAAGAACAATTCCAAACACAACAAAAATATTTAGACTGGCCAGGGCCGCAACCACAGTTTAAATTTTTACTCATTACTCTTGATTAATATCATTTTGACTAATATAATTATTTTATTAAAAATAAGAGATACAAATTTAGATATAAATACAAACATTTGTCTCATTTCCTCGTTTCAAATTCTGAATGTCAAAGGCCTTGTTCATTTCACCGATTCGAGTTTAGAATTCAAGTTTTGTTACAGTAAAAATCTCTCAGAAACAGTCACATCTAACTTTTTTGCTACAGTAAAAAGCTTTCACATAAAGTCACATCTCAACTCGAATCAGCGAACTGAACGGGCCTAAAGTCAAGCATTACTCAAGAGAGTAAGGGGTTGTTTGGTTGGGAGGTTCATACCCCGATTCGAATTATGGTTTATGGTTCGCTACAGTATTTTCTCTCATAAAAAATACACATAAATCAAAAATGATTCTAATCTCATTATTCTAATCCATGAACAAAACGTCTTCTGAGAGTAAAAAAAAGAGGAGAGAAACGACGTCGTTGATTTTGAATTATCTGAAATTTCACACAGATTTTCGCCCAAGCGAAAAATCGAGATTTTCCCGGAAAAGAAAAAACCAGGGTTTTAGAGCTCGTTCCATAGCCGGAAGAAAGCTTGCTAGCCCCCCGGAGCAGAGAAAATGAGGTTCAACTTCGATTTGCAGGAAGCGAAACCAGAGCAAGGAAGGTCCTCGACGCCCAAAAACGACGTCGAATGGGTTCCCCTCAAGAACCACCCGGTCTTCACCTCCTCCGCCGCCGTATCCGCCCCTCTCCTATCGCCGAGAAATCTCTTGGCTTGGGACGGAGCTTCTCGCCTCTACTTCTGGGACTCCAACCTCCTCTGCCTTCATCAGATCTCGGTTCGCCTCGGCGAGCCGGTGCCGACCTCTGTCCTCGCTGCCTCGCCGTCTAAGGTCACCTTTCTTTCATTCTCTCGATTTTCCTTTTATCTCGTGTTTGGCTGCTGAGAAAGTGAAGGAAAGTAGAATGAGTGACCGTGAGTGTTGGTTAATATTTACTTCTGGTGTTGTTTTTGAATTGTTAGATAACAATATATGCATACAAATTGGCATTTCTAGGTATTTGAATTGTCATGTCCCTTTTTAGTTTTTAAGTTTATTTTTGATAAATTTAAATAATTTGATAGGTATTGCGACCAGTTGTGGAGGTTGAATTTGAAGTTGAGAAAATTTCTATTAATAGGAATGGATCAGCACTTTTGCTTGCTGGTTCGGATGCTCATTGTGTTATGTATCTATACGGGCGTGCTTCTTCCAAAGACAATGCCATAATTTGCAGGTATGGCGTTAAACCAATGTGTTTTCGATTTATCGTTTCACTTGGCATTTTAGAATTTGTGGAATCAGGTGTCAATTGATGCAACTTGGGTGAAATTGGAATATAACTGCTGTAGATTATTTCAGGCAAATATTCTTCTGGGTAAATTTTTTTTTAAGCTGCTGAAAAGTTCAAATTTTCATAGAAAAGTACAAATTATAGGAGCACCTCTTTTTTGAGAGCTATTCTAGCTTTATGATTTCTTTGACTCATTTCTTATATCTTATTATTTTTTCATGTTTTTAATTATCTCAATCCTTGTGATGGAGAATCAAATGGAAATCTCTTGGTTCATACCGAAATTGTTGTTACCATTTTGCAGGACTGTTAATGTTGGTTCACAAATCTATTCTAATGGCAGCAGCGTCATACGTGTGCTGCAAGTTTTGTGGCACCCTTACAGTGACACTCACTTGGGAATCCTTTCTTCCGATTCTGTTTTCAGGTATTACATTCCTTTTCACTTAGGAAATATGTTGTGTAGTTTTTGTGTTGTAAACACAAGTATTGGTGTAATGCGATCTGTGAAATTTGGAATATACTTTCTGGGTTTTTCTTTGTTTTGCATCATGTTGAAAAACATAGAAGCATAAAATAGTAGACAAATGCCGATGAGTTTATTTATAAAGAAAAAAAAATGGTGGACTTATGGATGGTTGAACCACTCTAATTAGGGAAGTCTTACATTACAAAGCCAAGATAACTTGGTGAAATCTATTTTAGTACAAGATTGAGCTCTAACTGGCAACTGAGTACCAGGTACGGAATTCTTAACTAAATCTAAGTAGTTGGATTGAATCTGAATTCAGTTAGTTGGGAGAAACAAGTTGAGAACATGGTTTTGATGTATCCTACTTTCCAATGTTTGTATTAGATTATATTTGTAGCTGTTGAGAACATGGTTTTGATGTATCCTACTTTCCAATGTTTGTATTAGATTATATTTGTAGCTGTCACAGATGTTCACTATATTTGTTTTTAATCTTTCATGTTTGCTATTGTTTTGTAGAATTTTTGATTTGTCTTCAAATCTTATGCAACCAGAGCAAGAGTATTATCTGCAGCCTGCAGAACCAGGAAGACACAGGAATGGCAAATCAATGTGTAGGAATGCCACATCAATTTGCCCCGCTGATTTTTCATTTGGCAGTGATCACCTGTGGGACCGGTTTAGTGTGAGTAATAATTGAAACTTGTGATTCCATTTGATTTGCATTTTCTCAATGATTTTTTGAATATACCACTATTATGTCAACTTCAGATATTATATCCATAATGGATGTTTTCACGTTCATGATTTTTTCAATGTTATTGGAATTTTGGTTTTGGATCCATTTATCACATACTTGAGTAGTTTCTGTTTTCCACACTGTTAGTTTTTTCTTTTCACATAAATACATTTCTTCATCTGGTGGATTTGCTGATAGTTTGTAAGACATGTAAATCTACTTGAAATGTAAACTGTGTTACTGCTTACTCTTGGTATAGAACATTCTGAGGTTAACTATTATTGAAAGTAGATTTCAATAATTTTTGTTGATTACGGTAGCACTTGCTAATTCTCACTTGGGATTTCTGCTGAATAGTTATTTTAGAATTTTCAATTATTAGGTAAGTAGATATGTAGTTTCAGTTTTCACTACCCAGTTTCTTGCCATTAACTGCATATTTTGTGCCATTTTACAGGTCTTTATTTTGTTCAGTGACGGTTCAGTTTACATCCTGTGTCCAATTGTTCCTTTTGGAAGGTACTTTACCCCTCATGTGCAGATTTTTGCTGTTTCATTCTCCCTGCCCCTGTCACTCACAGCTACTAGACTATATTGGTCCTGTTCAAATGCTTAAAGAAAAGTTGGATTTTTAACAATAATCTGAATAAATAGCATTTTCTACATATATTTATGATGTTTCAACAGGATTTAAGCACCTTAAGGAAACCTAGATTCTTGATAGTTGAACCATGGTGTCTCGCTGTACTATTGTGTGGACACTTGCTGTTGGTCTTGAGCGTAGATGTATCATTTTGCTATCCGTTCTTGTGCTCCATTGGGAGCTTTCACGTCGTACATAACATTCAGCTTATCCAATACCATATTTGGTTTGAGAATTTATTTTCATTTTCTGTCCTGCATTGTATGTGCTTTGTCTTTTATAAAGCTAATGAGTTAAGATTTTGTCCCGATTTTTGCATTGGAACTTGGAAATGTTATCTCAAACAGACTAAAATTCTGTGTTTGTGTTAGGAACCTAACTCAGAAATTCAGCCAGACACCAATACCACACTCACACACACCAGAAACAGTAAGAAAATGAGAGTAATCGGAGGGAATATTTTTAATCCAATCAGTCAAGAACACCAAATTACACTGAAATATAAAAGATAGATCGGAGATTTCGAGCTCTTCGGCACTCCCAGCTGTTCCGGCAACACACCCAACACTCAGAAGATGAAAATACTCACTGCCTAAACCTATTCCCTTTCCCCCATTCAAATTACTCCTAGATTTGCCCCCACGTCAGCCCATCCTAGCCACTTTCAATATTTTCCCTTAGGCCCCTAACTCTGTGTTTTCTACCCGTTTTGCCCCTCCTAGTGTAAACATGCTTCAGTAGGGGTCTAACAGTACCCCCCCCCCCCCCCCCCCCCCCCCTTCCCATTAGACGAGCAAGTCCAAGTCATGTGGCTCTCCCTCTCGAGCTTGTCGTGCGCGTAAGATGGCCGCGGGGCGGACCAGAAGCTCGAGCTCCTCTGAAAGATGCGGCGGCAAGGGGTGGGCAGCTGGGGTGTCTCCCTTGAAGGCTTTGAGTTGGGAAACATAGAACACCGGGTGTATGCGAGCAACCTTTGGAAGCGAAAGACGGTAAGCAACGTTGCGAATCTTCTCAGTGACCTCAAAGGGACCATAGTAACGAGGTGCCAACTTCTCATTGAACTTCTTGGCCAAGGATTTCAGCCGGTAGGGCCTAAGCTTGAGAAGAACAAGGTCGCTCGGCGCGAAGTGCACATCGCGGCGGTGAGCATCGGCAAACTTTTTCATGGTTTGCTGTGCCATCTCCAATTGCTCCTTGAGCTCATCCAACATGGAGTTACGAAGCTGCATCTGCCTGTCGACTTCAACATCCAAGGAAGGAGTATCTTGGAACCAGTATAACACCAGGGGGTCCCGGCCATAGACAACGCGAAAAGTGGTATACTTAGTAGAAGCATTGTATGTGGTATTGAACCAATACTCCGCCCACGGAAGGAACTTCAGCCACAATTTCGGTTTCGCGCCAGCAAAGCACCTCTAATAAGTCTCCAGACAACGGTTCACCACGTCAGTCTGGCCATCGGATTCAGGATGATAGGCGGAGCTAGTGTGCAGCTTGGTCCCTTGGAGCTTGAATAGCTCCCGCCAAAATGTACTCATGAATATGGGGTCACGGTCACTAACAATCAATCGAGGAACCCCAGGAAGTTGCACAATCTCTCGGACGAACAATTCGGCCACCGATTTCGCTGAAAACGGATGTGTGAGGGCACATAAATGGGCATACTTGGATAATCTATCAACTACTACGAAAATAGTATCCCGGCCCTCCGACTTAGGCAGCCCGCCGATGAAGTCCATCGAGATGTCCTCCCAAATTTGGTTTGGGAGCGGAAGAGGTTGCACGAGGCCCACGGGGGACAACGCTTCACTCTTGGCACTTTGGCACGTCACACATCGGGCCACATAATTGTGAATCTCCTCCTTCATTCCCGGCCAAAAGAGGTTACTTGCCAGCTGTTTGTAAGTGCAGAAATACCCTGAATGGTTGCCGATCACCGAATCATGGAACTCATGCAGTAAACGAGGGATATAAGGGGATGCTTTTGGCAACACTACCCTTTCCTTGTAGAGCAACAACCCTTCCTTCAAACGAAACCCTTCTCGCACCATTTCCCGTCTTGCAACTTGGCGATCACCCGAGCACCACTCATCCGCCCGCTGCCCCCGCTTCACATCCGCCAAATCCACCAAATGGGGCACGGAAATGGCCGCTAGGTCCAAGGTTCGCTCCTCTCCCCTCCTTGATAGTGCATCCGCCGCCCTATTGGCTGCCCCTAGTTTAAATTGGACCTCAAAGTCATAGCCCAAAAGCTTCGTAACCCAACGTAATTGTTCCGGTGGAAGCATCCTTTGATCCATGAGGAATTGAAGGCTTTGTTGGTTGGAACGAACCACAAAGTGGCATCCCAACAAGTAATGGCGCCACTTTTGGATGGCAAACACTACCGCCATCAACTCCCGCTCATCAACCGATTTCACCCGGCTTGCCTCGGCGAGCGCCTTAGTAAAGAAAGCGATTGGTTTGCCTTATTGCATGAGCACTGCCCCAAGACCAACCCCCGACGCGTCCGTTTCCACTACAAAAGGCTTGGTGAAATCGGGCATAGCCAATACCGGAAGGGTAGTCATAGCCTCCTTAAGGACCACAAAGGCTTGCGCTGCCGCTTCTCCCCATTCGAAGCCTCCTTTCTTTAGCAAATTAGTAAGAGGACGAGCTATCTCTCCATACCCCCTCACAAAATGCCGATAATACCTGGTGAGGCCCAAAAACCCGCGCACATCACGCACATTCCGAGGTGTTGGCCAAGTAGAAATGGCCGTGACTTTGGAGGGGTCCACCGCCACTCCCTCTCCTGAAATTATGTGGCCGAGATACTCTACCCTTGATTAGCATATAGCTTTTCTCTTTCCAAAATCTCCAACACCCTAGTCAAATGCTCCCTATGCTCCTCCAAGCTTTTGCTATACACCAAAATATCATCGAAGAACACAAGGACGAATCGGCGAAGGTATGGTCGAAATACCGAGTTCATTAATGCTTGGAATGTCGCCGTGGCATTGGTGAGGCCGAATGGCATCACTAAGAACTCATAGTGGCCCTCGTGTGTCCGAAAGGCCGTCTTCTCCACATCACCCTTGAGGACCCGAATTTGATGGTATCCCGCCCTCAAATCCAACTTCGAGAATACTTGTGCTCCATGGAGCTCATCAAGGAGCTCGTCGATCACCGGAATAGGGAACTTATCCGGGACCATTACTTGGTTCAAGGCCTGATAATCCACGCAAAAACGCCAACTACCGTCTTTTTTCACCAAGAGCATCGGACTCGAATAAGGGCTACAACTAGGCCAAATTATCCCCGAAGTCAACATATCCGTCACCAATCGCTCAATCTCCCCCTTTTGAAAATGTGGATAGCAATAGGGTCGGATGTTGGGAGGGTCCGCCCCATCCTTCAATACGACACGGTGATCCCGAACTCTCTTAGGGGCAGCCCCTTAACCTCCTCAAAAACTCCCTTGAACAGCGCCAACACTCCATGTAGCTCCTTGGAAATTGCTTCGGCAGCTCCTTCCTTGCCACCTCCCACTACCTCACAAACTTCTAGCAATACTTCCACTTGGTGAAGCCCGAGAGACCGAGCCATCGAACGTAAGTGTTCGCCAAAAATCCTATGCATAAAAATGACTCTACGCAAGTGTACGTAATCGAACAAGTAATACATTAGTGAGTAAGAGTATCGTCTCCACAGAGATTGAGTTAATAAGAAATTGATTACAAAAACCAGTTGTGCTAAAATTATCGAGAGTGAATCGAGTACCAAATTGATGTGGATTAAGTAAAATGGATGAGTAAGGTAAACGGGTGTGATTAAAATGTAAACCAGTTGTGCTAAAAGGTAAGACTTAACAAGTTCTAAGCTACAAGCTGTGAATCAATGATGGGTAAGGGTTAGGATTACTGATTTCTCCTCGGTTGCAACTCTGACCACGTTTTGCTATAGGATTGCTGTAGCAAAGTTCATCGAGTCAACCTAAAATTCTGCATATTCCTCTTTCGACAGATCTATGCTTATAGTTCCTTAAACCAAAACCAACATATTCCTATGCATTTTAGTTTGCAAAACCTGAAGAGCCCGTTTGGTTGGAGGATTCATTCTCTGATTCGAATCATGGTTCATGGTTCGCTACAGTATTTTCTCTCACAAAAAACACATGTAAATTAAAAATGGTTCTAATCTCATGGTTCTAATCCATGAACCAAACGGGCTCGAAGTTAAACACCAATTTTAATGGGTTGTACAAGACAATATTATATTCTTATACTATTCCCTTATATTATCCAAGATAAATCTAACTAAAACTAACATTTCCAGAATTAATTTCAGTTTATGTTTTCCAATAAGTGATGGCCTGTCATTTAATAAAAATTAGACAACAAGTACACTTGAATAAACAAGATGAAAATTACACAAACAATTAAAATAGCAAATAGATCTTCATTGCAACTTTGGTTTCATCAATAATCCTAGCTAAGAATTTAGCTCATGTTTAGTTCAAAGAAATCAGAATTAATATCAATAACCATATCCATTTGTTCACAAAGAGAAAATACATATAGCAGGAAGAAAAATGGCGAAGCTAAAATCTGAGCTAAGCAAGTGTGTATCCTTGCTTCCTTGTGTCAGCCGTGCTGTACTCCCCATTCAACTCTAGAAATCAGCGCCCAAATTCCTCCTATACTCCCCTTTTTCTCTCTTCTCAGCTCGTACAAGGAATTCTGTGCGCCTCCCTCTCTGTCTCTGGCTCCTTCGTACAACACCCTTCTTTCTCTTATATACTAAGGCAGGGTGAGGTGCCCTAATTACATGTGTCCTTCTGAGAGCCAAAACTGATGGTCCCCCCTTAAGTGCTCTTACAGCTGTCCTGTCTCGGCGACGTCAGCAATTGGACCACTACCAGCTGTAAAGAAAATTGCGCCAACTTGCACATTTTGGCTATATCTACTTTGTTGCAACTTTGCTGCAGCGTTGCTATAGCATCGGGTGCATTTCTGTTTTCACTTCCTTTACCGTGCTTTTCTTTCAAAATGCTTTCACCAACACTGCCCTTGGACTTCCTGCACTATATCCCAGAGTCAACACACTTTCATTGAATATGAGGACTAAATCCATGATTTGACGAGATTGTTGCACAAATATCAACCTTTTATCAACTAAACAAAAACTAACTAATGTTATACGAAATATTAACACTAAGGCATTTTACCTTGAGAAAATAAGCAACTACTAAGCTTAAAAGTATGCTAAATAACTCTATTTCATCGAGTTATCAGTAAGCTTGCGGGCATGTAGCATAAAGAGGGGTCTCCTGACCAACTCACCCACTATTTCCCCTCCTTAAACTTCATCGTGAATCGGGACCAATCCGCTCTCACCTTTCCCAATCTATGCAACCACGTCACTCCTAACACCACATCGGCACTTCCTAACTCAAATGGGAAAATATCCTCCACCACCTTGTAACCTTGAATCATCAACTCTACTCCCCGGAAAACACCTTGTTGTTTGATACACGCTCCGTTCCCCACTTGCACACCACACCTAACCGAGGAATCACAAGGCAGGCCCAACTCTTGGACCACCAATTTTGATACAAAACTGTGAGAAGCTCCACTATCCACCAACACTACCACCTCCCGCGAACCAATCCATCCTTTGACTTTCATGGTTTTAGCAGAGTTTACTCCCATTAGAGAGTTGAGCGAGATATCTACCTTCTCTATCGCTGAGTCTTCATCGGAGCCCTCCTCCTCCTTGACCTCCCCTTCTATTTCTGAATCATCTTCGGTCACCAACAGAATTTGGAGTTGCTTGTTCTTGCAATGGTGTCCGGGGCTAAACTTCTCATCGCATTTAAAGCAAAGCCCATGGGCACATCGTTGTTGCATCTCCTCCTCCGACATCCGGCGGTATCCCCCTGCACCACCACCCGACGGACTAGAAGCCCCCGACAGGGAAGCTCGTCCCCTTCCAACATCCCCCCCTTCCCGGCCGGTGTTGGATCAAAGGGAGCTCCCCGAAAACGAAGGCTGGCTGGTGGTACCGTCATTGAACGAGTAGGACCTTCCCAATCCTCCAACCCGTCCACTCTTCCACCGCCCCATTCTCTCCACCGCCTCGTTTCGATCCTCGATTTGTTGTGCCATCTCCATCACCTCTTGGAGAGTAGCCGGTTTATGCATCTTCACCTCCGCTCTAACATCCTCTCAGAGTCCATTGAAGATCCCTTGTAAAATGCATTTGGCATTCCTCTCACCGGAGCCGAAAGCAATTCAAAACGGTCAAAATAGTCCGCTACCGATCCCACTTGCCTCAACGCCATCAATCTCTCCATCGGATCGCCCTCTTTGGCTCTATTAAACTGTTTCAAAATTGCTCCCTTCAACTCCCTCCATCCCACAAACGGATCTTGCGAATCCGTCCACCGAAACCAATTCAAGGCCCACCCCTCCATGCACATTGAGGCAGCCGACACCTTGTCTCGCTCCGGAATCTCACACATATCAAAATACTGCTCCGCCCTAAACAACCACCCATAGGGATCCTCGCCGGCGAAGCTTGGCATTTCGATCCTTCTCCCCCGAAATTCTCCCCTTCCCCGGTGGTTTTCTGAGGTCTCTTGGCGGAACTCCCGCCGGTTCTCCCACCTTCATTCCCCACGGGCCAGCCCCGGATCCCAACCTCTTCGGACCCCAATCAGATCTGGATCTGGGTTGGGTTCCCTATTCTGGGGATACCCATGACGTCCCCGACCCGGAATAGGCCTCACCTGCTCAAACTCCGGCTCCCACGCTGGTTCCCGTCGCCGTCCCAGCTCCGCCGCCCTTTCCAGCGAGCCCTGGCCACTTTCCGCCCTCAGCCCGCCATCGATCTGCTCTCCCCGCCGTTGACCCAAACCTCCGAGCCCTAGATCTCGCCGGTAGTTGCGATCTTCTAGAAGACCCATGTCTCTCCGGCGCCGGTAATCCCTCTCGCGGCCTCGATCTTCGCGATTCGGCGCTTCCCGGCGAAGATCCGCCCGATTTGGTACCTCCACTCCGCCTGGGTCGTCGCGATCTGGGCTCTCCTCGCCCCGAGGCGCGCGATCTCGCCTCTCCCCATCTTGTCGTTCGCCGTCACGACCCAACTCGGCCTCCCCGGCCATCGGCCGCGCCGCCAGCAGTGCCTCCATCCTCTGCAGCGCCGCCTGCACGTCTTCCATCTAAGTCCGAACCTCCCCCAGTTCACCACGAAGCCCAGCCACTTCTTCACGGATCTGCAGAAGGTTCTTAGTCACCACCGTGTGGACCGCCTCCTGGACCACCGCCAATCCCTTTTCCACCGTAGTCACCCTCTCCGGATCCGCTGGTTTAGGTGCCATGGATCGGAGCTCTGATACCAAATTGTTAGGAATCTAACTCAGAAAATCAGCCAAATACCAATACCACACTCACACACCAGAAACAATAAGAAAATGAGAGTAATCGGAGGGAATATTATTAATCCAATCAGTCAAGAATACCAAATTACATTGAAATATAAAAGATAGATAGGAGATTTCGAGTTCTCCGGCACTCCCAGCCGTTCCGGCAACACACCCAACACTTAGAAGATGAAAATACTCACTGCCTAAACCTACTCCCCTTCCCCCATTCAAATTACTCCCAAATTAGCCCCCTTGCCACGTCAGCCCATCCTAGCTACTTTCAATATTTTCCCTTAGGCCCCTAACTCTGTGTTTTCTACCTGTTTTGCCCCTCCTAGTGTAAACCTGCTTCAGTAGGGATCTAACAGTTTGCTAATTAATATTTCCTTCCTGCATCTCTGCGGATATGCATTTACAAGGCTCTAACATAATGACGTGTTTAGCAAATTTAGACTAAATACCTATTTGAAAGCTATCTTGCTCTTTATATTGTATGCTGACGTGCTTATCTCATCTTGCAACAGTGTCCATAAATGGGAGTCTATAATAGAGATACATAACGACGCCCATACATTTGGCCAGAAATCATCCAATTCATCGGCAGTTAGTAATTCTAATTTGGCAATTTCTTGGTTGGAAGCAACATTTCCAGATTTAACGCACCAAGCATCAGAAGGGATAGACCTATCTGCAATAAGAGCTCGTCCTTACGCTTTATTTGATGCATCACTTTCTTTGCAGGTACACATATTGTCCTCTCCTCTCCCTCTCTCTCTTTGGAAATATATTGTCTTATCCTATCTACATGCACGTTGTAGTTGTTACATTCTGTAATCTGTAGAACTTTAAAGTATGCAAGTTGACTATTTTGGAAAGGACATAATAACACTAGTGGTATATATGTATTTGAGTTTGTATGTGGACGTATATTATACCCCCCAGATGGACTTTGATTGGGTAATATTATTAATTCAACTTGACCTAATTAAGTTAAAACTTTTCTTTATGATTGCATCTGAGGTTATCAGTTAGTAATTCTTTGAGATGCCACTAAAGCATTTTATTTCTGATTTTCTAGGGGTCTTTAAGAAAAGTGTCCCATGAGGATAATGAGGATTTAGCCATTCGTGGTGCAGAATGTGAAGGTCGTGCAGTTAGTTTTCTATACAACATAGTCAGCAAGGACTCAATTTTGGTGACTGCCTGGAGTGGTGGACAATTGCAAATAGATGCCCTAGCTGACGAAATCCAGCCAGTTTGGAATGTTAATAGCCCACCTCGTGTCCGTGTGGATTCCGAAGACCACATCTGTGGTCTGGCTATGATTTGTGAGTTAATTCCAGGCAATCGTTCCATTGCCAAGCTTGATCAACCACTTGAAAATACTGTTTGGCTGGGGCACCCTCCCCCGCTACTGAGGCTAGCCACCGTGGATCTGGCTCTTCCAAAGAAAGCAGAAGGTGGTTCTTTTATCACGATGTTTGTCGATCCCCTTATGCCAGAAAGAATATATTCCCTTCATGATGGAGGAATAGATTCAGTAGTGTTACATTTTCTCCCATTTACGAGTCAGATTAGTGGCAAAAATGAGGCTGGGAGGACTCCATCTGTTCATCCTGTTCTGAGTACATGCCAGGGAGAAGCATCCTCACCATCTCCACTTTATGGCTTTGTGTCACTATCTGATTCATTTGGGTATTCATGGATTGTGGGAGTCACAATTCCGTGTGAGTGTTTTGTTCTTGAGATGAAAACATGGAACCTATTGCTACCGAGTAGCATCGATATGGAGAACAAGAGTTCTCAGTCTCAAGAATTAAAAGAGAGAGAGATGCCAGATATTATCATAAGCAAAGAACTCCTAAGTGGACCTAAGGTCGTTCTTATACCTCAGACTTCATCGAATCTTCGTTCTGTTGCTGCTGATTCTATTGAAGGTCGCTCGACACTTCATCAATACTTCAAGCTTTTCCATGAAAATTATGTGGAATATGCACATAAGGTACTTTAAATACCATGGTGTGAAAATACAGGAACTTTAGTTTTAAGGGCGACATTGACATGACCTTTTAATAGTTTGATATCGGTAGTGAGCCGTAAAATTTTCCATGGTGTACGGTCTTGGACATGTTCTTTTACAACATTGGATAATCCATTGTCTTCCAATTTTTTAGGTGTACTTTGAGCTCAAGCATCATGGGCCTCACTTGAAGAGAATTATTAACGACCAGCATTCTCGTTTAGGTGAGGCACAAGAGAAAATTTTGAAAGTTGAGGAGAAGCAGTCGAATTTGGAGGATAGAATAGCTCACGCAATTCAGCAGCAGAGTTTCCTAGAAGAGCGCTTGAAACGCTTGCGGAATTTACCAGGGGCCCATAAGAAACCTCTCTCCAAAGCTGAGCGACAATTCAAGTCTGAGCTTGGTAGTTGTTTTTCTTTGCAAAGTCTCTTAGTTTGGTTGATCCTATTTGATTTGAATTTTTTATGGTTCGGTTTTCATTCCCGATCGTCTTTAACTGTGAGCAAACTGGTACTTAATATTTTCTTAAGGAATTAACATACCTTTTTACGCGCAGACCATTTTAGTGGAGTCGAGCTTGGTGCTTTGCGTTCTTCAATATCTGCTTTATCTGCAAGGTTGAGAAGGCACACACAATCTCCAAATGGCAATGCATCAAACCAACAAAAACTAATTTCAACGAGGAAGAATCACGCCCAAGATTCTCAAATCTCCCAACTGAAATCCTCGCTCGAGAGGCTCTCACTCGTTAGCAGTGAGAACTCGAAAAAGGTAAAGCTTGTTGAATCCGCGTTGAAGAGCTGGGAAAGCAGCAGGTGATACCTACTGGCTACTCCTGTTTAAGATATGTGATTTAAGTACGCAGCTCATGTACCGGTTTTGAGTTTTGTGGCGTGAAAAATCTCTTCATTGGCTTTGGCGGTTCACGCTTGTTGTTAGCAAGATTGAAGATTAAACATGGCAGTACAAAAGATATTTAAATCTCTTCCAAAGATGAAGCTGTCGCGACCAAATACCGAGTCTACTTTGTCATCTCATTATTAGATCCTATGCCCAAATGTGTGAGATCTTTGTAAAAAAATCGTTTTTGCTGAGATATATTTAGTCACCTACATCTACATGTTATTGTTAATGTCTTGGTACATTATCGGATATGATGGGATTTCATGTGCAAGGAATTATTTATACCGCGCCAAAGTAACGAGATTCATGCCTTATTTCTCTATTATAGGCGATTTCTTACGCTTAAGCTAGGACTTGAAAGCACATATTACAAGCATTATGAAAAGGAATACAATTTTTCCTAAAAAAAAAAGACCCTTATAAAAAGAAAAATGGAAAAACGAAAGTGGGATTTTGAGGGGCTCGAGGAAGGCCATGAGAAGCCATTTCTTTTGATTAAATTTGCCGTCACTCTCTTTGAACACTTTTGATAAAGCAGGCTTACGCATGCCATGCACATTCAAGTTTCACGTCAGAAAGTGGTTGGTTTAAGGCCATGAGAAGCCATTTCTTTTGATTAAATTTGCCGTCACTCTCTTTTAACACTTTTGATAAAGCAGGCTTACGCATGCCATGCACATTCAAGTTTCACGTCAGAAAGTGGTTGGTTCGTCGTTTGATACATGTTGCATGCTTTGTGCGTGTACGGACGAATGGATGATAACCGGCTTTAAAGAAGAGCTCAAATGTCAAAACCCATGAATTAAATCAATTAATTAATTACATATAATAACAGAGATTTTAGGTTTTTATTTCAATAAGATCACAAAGATCAACAAGATTACAACTTTGCTACATATTCCCTGCCTTCCATATCTTCTCTTCTTCTTATGTGTTTTTTTGGATCTTACTCTTTACATTGCCGATCAGGATTCCTACGCTGCACAATGATAGGGTATCGCTTCTGAGTCCTAGTGGTTGGGAAGAACACCAACTTATCCTCTTCAGCAGG
>NW_010360565.1:1294434-1303904 GCF_000414095.1 Morus notabilis | reverse complement strand
AGCAGGAACCCAACTGTCAATAACAACACTAAATTAAATTAGCCCCAAAAAAGAGAAAAAAAAATATTAATTTACATTTATGCATAATATTTATGGATAGATTATGAACTGAAATATGCAATTTAATTACTTGAAACCGGTGGTTAAGTGGTGAAGGAAAACTGAGAGTTCTACTCTAGCAAGTTCATAGCCCGGGCACAGCCGTGGCCCGCCTCCGAATGGGGTGAACACATTGACGGAACTACTTGTTCCTCCAGAGTTGTTCTGTCAAAATTTAATAAGCAATTGACAAATAGAAATTAAGAAAAAATTGAAAAAAAGCTAAGAAAACTTTGAGATGGATAAGAGATGAACAATTAATCACCTGCCATCTCCACGGATTAAAGGTTCGAGCATCCTTGAAGTGTTCTTGCTCTAAATGAACGGCGCGAAACGATGCGAAAACCTTCCATCCTTTGGGGATTGTGTAACCTGTTTTTGTTCAAAGATTTTGTGATGAGTACTCTTTTGTACTTAAGAATTAGATGAACTTGGAGTGTGATAATATAATACACACATTATTTGTTGTTACCTTTGATGTTGATATCAGTCATGGCTCGCCTGAATACCCCACTAATTATGTTTGCAATACGCAGTGTCTCATTAACGACCTGAAATATTGTATTATACAAGTGGATAATAAATAAGGTATTTGATGAACTTGGAGAATAATTGTGTAATTAATGAAACATTAATTATCTAGTAAAATACTTACACACTGAGTGAATGGCATTGACTTGTAATCACTCCATTCCAGTGCTTCTGATGACTCCCTCTTTTTGGCTCTAATTTGGTCGTGCTCTTCCTGCCGATCAGACCGTTAACCAGAGTTAATTTCAACTCTTTTGTCATTGACATAAGTATTGTATATACCAATACACTTAATAGAATCAAAAGAATTAGTCTTAAAGTTTGACTTTAAAGGGTGGCAATACAAAAAACTTCTTCTAGAATTTTAGGTAATTATAAGACGACTTTATTTACTTATTTGTTTGTATATTAGAGGAAGCTAATGATTCACATACAGCTTCCTCCACAAAAAAGGAGGGCCATGGGAAAAGCAACTTGCTTGGGCCTTTTTATCCAATTAACTGGGCCAAGGACCATGTTCCATTTGCTTTCCTTTTGAGCCATGTCATGCTAAACATATTTTATTTTGAAAAAGTTGAGAATATATCGAGTCTAGACATTTACTCATTGTTTTTTATAAATATTCTTTTATTAGTATAATTATTTGACTATAAAGGTTATGAATTAAGAATAATAGATAAAAATCTTGACTCATGTATTTTCAAAAGATATTTGTCAAGATTATCCTATTATTTTTAAAAGATTATCACACATCAATCAATAATAAAAATGCACCTACCAATAAAAAATAACAACTCATAAAAGTTATATAAAAATTTAATTAAAGTTAATGTTTCTAAGATTACTTATTCTAAGAACTTTTTTAGATAATAAATTCAAAAAAATATTAAGATTTTATTTAATTCACGCATTGAAGTTAGTGATTTTAATTTATTGTGAAGACTCTTCAGAAAAAAATTTTAAAATTTAAATTTTATGAAAAATACTATATCAGAATTAAAATTATGAGTTAAAATAGAGACCAAACGTCTAATCCTTCCAAAAAAGAAAACAAAAGAAAAAGTGAAAATTTCCAAAAATAAAAACGGAGTTACCCTATGGAGTATAGGTGACTAACTGGTAACGACATCACAACATGGACAATTATCAGCCGCTAGATCTCTTGACGGTCCTAGAAATCAGAACCACGCGATTCCCAATGACCCCCATGTCCATGGGTTCACACTTCACACACTTCACAACCCTCACTAGTAGGACGAAAATACCACCAAAAGTAGCACGTGAATCAAGGGCTGTTTAGTCAGAATCTGACATGTTCTTCGGGTGTGTTGTGTGACAAGCAATTACAGAAACAGCTAAAGGCGCGCGCGCGCACACGTACAGGCTTTTAAGGAAGGGCGTGCAGCTTCGAAAGAAGTGGAAAAGAGAGAGAGAGAGAGAGTAGGGAAGTGAGTGAACATGATATTGTCCGTTGGTTTTATTGTCCACACGACAACTTTTGCCTGCACTTTTGACTTTTACGTTCGTGTACTTACTTTTGGAAAAATGCCGATGCACCGTAACGAATAGAAGATGAAATGAATTTCGTCACATAGATCCTTTCAAGCTCACAAATCAACCGTTTAATAACATTCTAATGCTCTCAATCTGACTATATAATCTAAATTATAACGTGGAATGAAAAAGAATATGATCAGCATTTTCATCATCAAGTATTTAAAGAATCTTTCATTAATCCAAGTCATATCAAAAACATAATTTCAATCTCAATGCAAACAATGACTTATGAGAATCGGTCCCTAAAAATGCTATATTAAAAAAATTCCTAATAAATCATCCTTTTTCATGTATCAATTGGTATGTAGCATCATGTATCAATTGGTTTTCATCAGTAGTAGTATGTAGCATGGAACACCGTTAGTGCTCTGGCATGTGCTGTTATTTTGCTCTACTTTTGACCGACTCTTATCTTTTTACACCTTCCAACACCATCACCCGCTCACCCCACCAACAATACATACCTCGCTCGGTGGCTGTAACATAGAAATACTACACCGTACCCAACACAATTTATTCCACGTCCTTGTCACCCTTTTCACCGCCGGGTTGAAAACTTATATTAACTTTTTTGTTTTTTGCCCCTTCTTTTCACTAAAGGGCATCTAGATGAAAAAGAGGATATTTTCAGTCTGGATCCTATTAAAAAAAAAAAATTTCTCGAACCAAAAAGTACAGTTATTTGTTAATCTTTTTTATTTTCCTTATGATCATGGAAAGTTCAATTGAAATTTTTGAAAGACAAAAATTACAAAATTTAAGCAGAACACATGTATTGGCTCTGCCACCAAATAAACAAATTACCAAGAACAAATATACATACAAGTTGTTGTGCTAAACGTATACTAATTAGTACACACACTAGCAATAAAAAGCTCTTTCGTACTCCATAACACATTCTCCATACTTATTCCTAAAGCAATGTTATTATTTATTTATTTTATCAATACTATTTACTCTATAATATCTATACTTTACTATGTATACCCTTGTTTCAATTTACAACTCTAAGTTATGTGTTTGCCAGAGCGGCCTTGAGAGTTTTCAGATTTGTTGAGTTCATTGATTCGAGTTTTTAATTTAAATTGATATGTGACTTTATGTGAAAATTTCTTACTGTAGCAAAATAGTTTGACGTGACTGTTTTTTTTAGAGCCTTTTATTATAGTAAAACTCGAATTTTAAATTCAAATCGGTGAAATGAACGGATCTATAAATATTATACTATTCTCTCCTGATTTTCTTTTACACATGTCTGTGAAAAGAAAAGCAAAAAAGCATTTAATTCTCATTCTTGTAATCCATGGGTGTGACCACATAATGACATCATTTTATTAAGTGGGAAAAAAGGAAAAGAGAAAAAGCAAAGAAAGATACTGCATGTGCACGAACATGGAACAACAATTAGAGCTTTTGTTTTCTTCTTTTGGTTTCTTTTTCATCTCCATAACATATGTCTAATTCCGCAAGCGGTCTAGAATTTTTAGATAACGAAAATGAGGTTCCTAAGAAGGTTAACATGATGGTGGGGTTCTAAGAATTAGCCCCACTATGGAAACTCATCATTTTTCCTACTATACTAGCTAGTTTTCTTCGTCATAAAAAACAAACTTTTCATCAAAATATTTTTCATTCTCATCATAAAATTAAAAAGAAAAGGAAAGAAAAGTTCACCCAAAAAAAAAAAAAATAAATAAATAAATAAACCAACCTTGAGTTGAGCCAGAGCAAGAGGTGTCTCCGTGAGGAACTTAACGGCAAGAGTCATAATAGTGGATGTCGTTTCATAGCCAGCGACAAGCAAAGCCAACAAGAAATCCACAATCTCCTCGTCGGAAAAGCCGTCGTTTCCTGCCAAGAGAGCCACTAACATGTCGTTTTTTCCCTCGCCAACTTCATTTTCTTTCCTTCTTTGCCTCACTATCAAGCTCAATGCCTCAGCCACCTTGGTCCTAGCCTACATATACATATATATAGATCAAACCATTTTAATCAAACTTGATCTTGATCAAGTAATCAGAAGTGTTTTTTTTTTTTATGTTTTTTTTGGTAGCTAAAAACAAAAAAGGGAATATTCGGAAATGAGAAGAAGAAAGATGGTTTGTAGTACAATTACTTTAATGGCTCTTCGGTAGGTGGTGGAGAAGAGAGGTAAAGGAATGGTAAAGAAGCCTTCAATGAGTAAAAGATACTCTTTCCTTAGAGACTCAGTCCACTCCCCCGGATCAAAGCTCATTAGCTGCTTCACTGCTAGCTCAAATGTTATCTTCACCCCCCCGAAAAAAAAAAGTCTTCATCAATATAATAATCACCAAACCTTAATCTGATAATTTAATCAAAATTACAATAAACAAATGGAATATGTGTTAAAAAGATCAACGAATATTGAGCATAACTAGCACTGACGGATAAAAGAATATTATATATATACATATTTATAGGTTAGCAGAATCAACACGATCACTCAAAGAGAATGATTATTGCCTTATACTTTTTATCTATATATATATATATATATATACATGTCGTAACGTGATTATGCATGTATACCACCCACTCGGCGCCGTGGAGTCTGACTCACTACCAATATATTCTTTAACACACAAAAAAAAATATAAACATGTACACACATATAAACAACACAAATCATGCAAACTATAGATGATCCACCGGATGATAATAACACCTTCCCAACTCGGACGATCCAACACCGAGTCGACTCGGTCGGCACTATTCCACGACATGACTCTTAATTTTTTTTTTTAAACAAAAATACTTTTTTTTCTTTATTTTTCTTTTATTTTTTTTTACTTAATAACAATTATAATACCTTCTTGGCCTCCTCCATGAGCAAGATTCGGCCGGTCCAGGAGTCCATATTGAGCCGGATCAACCGGTCTATATCATCCAAGAGATGATCCTTAATGATAGAAGAATTGGCAAAGCTCATAGTGAGAGAATGCATTCTCTTGTGGAGACTTCCCTTCATCAGAAGCAGAGAATGCTTCCCCAAAAGGTTCGATATCGAGCTCGGATAGCTGCACTCGAACAGCTTCCCTTCGTTCTGCAGAATGAACCGGTTCGTCTCCGGCTCGGCCGAGAAAACCGTCGGCTCGCCGAACACGTGCGTCGTGAAGATCGGCCCGAACTTCCCCACCCGCTCGTCGATGAACGGCTCCGGATTCTCCGTCTTGTACGCCGAGATCAGCTGCAGCGTCTCTCCGATCACCGGCAGTCCTAGACTCCCCGGCGGCAGCCGGAGCCGCCGCCGGCGGGAAGCCCGGTGGAGGAGGAAGGAGAACAGGAAGAGGGAGGAAAAACAGAGGAGGGAAAGGAAAACAGAGCAGTCCATTTCTTTTTTTTTTTTTTGCTTTCTTTTTTCTACATGGGTTTTGTGTATATTATTGCTTTTTTGTATGTGGGTATATGTATATGTATATATATGTGTTGTGTATGTGTGTGTGTATATATATATATATATGTATATATAGAGAGAGAGAGAGAGAGAGAGAGAGAGAGGGAGGGGGAAAGAAATGGGTTTTGGAGGTTTGCTAAGAGGGCATTAATGGAGGGGGTGGGGGAGCACAAGGGGGGGATCTGCGGAGAATCTGAATTAGGGGAAGAGGGAAATTAATGTCGGATATTTTTGTATCTGACAACCTTCCTTCTTTTTTTTTTTTTTTTTTTTATTAATTCAGTTTCTTTCTTTTTTCGGTCTCTCTGAGGATAAAGACTTTTGTGTGTGTGAGGGAAAGTGTGGAGTTAATGAGGGAGAGAAAAGAGAAGTTCTTGTTGTTGTTTTTGTATTGTGTGCGCGTGTGTGTGTGTTTGTGAGCGTGGAAAGGGAGTGATGTTATGGTGTGAAGAGGGCACAAGTATGAGTGGGTGGTCAAATTTAGTAAGCTGGATTTGGGCCTTTGATGCTATTGGTGCGATGGGACACGTGTGGTCAACGTCCGATGTTAGTTTTTCAACTCGTTAAAAATTACCACCAGAATTTTACAATAGGATACGGAAAAAAAGAGCAATGCCACCCACTAATAAAACATAAGCTTTGTAGAGACGTATGAGACTTATAAATGTGGTTTACTTTTTTTTTATTAGTGATAGTGCTTTTCACTAATAGTCCCTAAACATTTTTAAAAAAAAATGTAATATTAAGGTTATGTTTTCAAATGCAATTTTACTAATTTTGTATATTTTTCATGTTAATATAATTTTAACTATATTTAACATTCCGATCATGCAATCACAATAGAGATGTCATTAGTAGAGAACTCACTAACACTACCAAGTTTTACACTTAGTAGAATTGCAAGATAAAATATGAAAAAAATACTTTTTGTTGATATGATACATGGCGAAAAATGTTTTCTCGTTCTTTATTTAATTTTCATTATATTGTTATACTGTTTGCTTTTAATTATTTTATTTTTCTTAGTATTATATGATTCTGATTTGGTTTAAATTTTTATAGTCCAGTAAGTTTCATTTTAAACAAGTATTGTACAGTTGCACTTAGGAGAATTACATTCTAAAATATGAAATAAATACCTTTTTAATACGATATAGTTGTAAACCATCATTTTTATTTAATTTTATTAAATTGTTTATTTTTTATTTAAATTGTTAATTTTTATTAATATAATATGACTCCAATTTGATGTAAATAGTAATATGTTTTTTTTTATTTGATGTCACATGCTATAATTTATAATTGTGTCAAGGTATTTTTACAAATCTTGTCATCAAATTCTCGTTGCACATTCGCACTTCCATGCCCTGTATTTTGAGTTACAAATTTACAATTGTATATGAGATGAGAACATGTGATTGATCAATAATTAATGGAGTATTGGCGGGAGATGTGTAATCTACATCAAACTTGAGTATTTTAAGGAACTAAAAATCTGTATGAATTTTGCATTCACGTATTATTAATCCATGAATTTTAGAGTTTTTATGTGACAATTAATTAATTAAAAAACAAAAATATTTATTTAGAAAATTAAGAGGTTGACATGACATAGATTCGTGTCAAATCTTGGAAGAATATATGTATGGATGGTAGGAAGTTAATTAAATGAAGTAAACTTAATGGAGAAACTTGTCTAGATTCATTTATGTTTCGTTTGGTAGGAGGGGAAAGGAATGAAACTGAAGAATAGATAAGGAAAAAATAATGAAAACACAATGATGATAGATATTTTATATTGTTTGTTATATTAAGGGAAAAGAATACAAAAATCATTGATATTTTTGTTTGGTATTGTATATAAAAGGAAACGGGGAAGGATATTATAGTACTTTTCAAATGCCCATATTTATAACTGAAAATTGTGAGCTTTACAAGGGAAGCAAAATACTGAACTTACAATTATTTATTTGTAATCATTCCTTGAAATGTATATTAATTATCACTGAATACGTGTAGAACAAAGTAAAATCAAATACATAGTTGTTAAGAATAATGATGGGGGGAACTAAGTACACTGAAATTTACTCTTTTCCTCTTCTTTTTTTTATTATTTTTTAAAGCATAGCATTTAATCATACGGCTCCAAAAATGGGTGAGATCAATATAGAACGTTACGGGTGCATTTGGTTGCATGAATATTTCATATACTATGAAATGGAACATGAATATTTTTATGTTGACAAAATTACGTTTATGTTATGTAACACTAATATTTTATATATCAATATAATGATTATAAGAAATAAAATGTAATATGATACAATAAAAATACTATTATATTATATATTATATAATTATGATATAGAGTATAATAATATTATTAAAATGGTTAATATAATTATAATATTATAAAAAATATTATAAGATTATATAAGAAACGGAAACATTTCACTTATAATATAATTAAAATTATAACTATATTATATTATACCATAATATAATATATATAATTACAATGTAATATATAATTATTAGTATATTATATTATATTAAATACATATATTATAATCATAATGTGTGTAATACGCTATAATAGATAAGAATATTAGAATTATAACATTATATTAATATTTAATTATATTAATTATTATATTATTAATACAATACAATATAATATAATTGTAATATCATATAATATAATATGACATAATTATAATATTATTCTTACAATATTACAACTATATTATATTATATTATATTATATTATATTATTGTGCCTATATTATATTGTAATATTATTATACATTATATAATAAAATATAATAAAATATTAAATATATTATATATTATAAAATATTAAATAAATATATTATAATTAATACATTATTTAATCATAATTATTGACGGTAAAATTTCGTCAACAGAAATACGCTGAATCACCCTCTGGTATCTCGTGGGGTTACCGGCTAGAAATTAGCTGTGTATTTGAAATTATGCTAGGAATTGTTTGTTGTGTTTTGTGTGCATGAAAATAACACTTGAGTAAGAGGACACACAAGATTTATAGTGGTTCACTTTGTTAATGAAGAGCTACATCCACTTATGTATACTATATTTCTTTTGGACTCTTTACAATTTTACATGCACGTATCTTTTTTCTCATCTCATGCTTCCGAGAGAACTCTCTCCTTGGCGTATGGGGCTTTGCCCTTTTTATAGCCCAAGCTTCCTTCGTGGATGGTTTTCCTTCGTAGGTGGAAGTACTCAAGTGGCCTACTTTCTAGGCTAAGGCCGTAGCCCACTAATCACTTTTGGACTGTTCACTCAGCCATTAGGTATTCTATTACAGCTCTGTGAATTCCTGTAATCTCTTGCTACCTTCTGCAGGGCGGTCTAAGGGTTTGTAATTAATGTCCGTATTGCAGACGTATCCCACTCCTAGACGCAACTTATGGTGTCAGGCATCTTCCTCTCGGCGTCTATGCTGCGCGGATCTTATGCCCTTTCTAATCTTTTCGAAGGTTTTTGCATAAGTTCGACGTCACAACGAGTCGACGCCCTAATTTGGGCCTTTCTTTGTTGTGTCGAGGGTAGTCGAACTCTTGGCGTCAAGGGTGATCAATGTCTTGGCGTCGAGGGTGGCCACCTTTGGAGGGGAGGTAGGGCCACGTGTCATGCTATCGACGTTCTACCTGTCACCCACATTTTCTCACACAACAATAATAGATAATAATATTAGAATTATAATAACAATTATATTATATTATATCATATTATTATATTACTGTAACTATATTATATTATTTTTATTATATATTATATTGTATTACATATTAAGATATAATTACTATATAATATATTGTCA
>NW_010360565.1:1201408-1293664 GCF_000414095.1 Morus notabilis | reverse complement strand
CTTTGGAAGGACGCATCATCAAAGACGATGGGGGAATACAACAAGCCATGTGTATTGCTGGCCCACGTTTGTTAGAATGACAAGCTAGCATATTATGTCTTTACTCTGTTTTCTTTTTCATATAATATGTATAATATATATATATATATATATGTAGAATGTTATTTACATTGCAATGATTCTTATAAGTAGCATAAACCCTACTACCATCTTAGGACAAAGATTTTCTCTAGAAATATGCACATATATTGGAGTGCTTATCTTGTTTCTAGTGCACTTTTCGAGTTGGTAGTTTTAGTATAATCTTTTAGCTTGATAATTTATTCACCAAGCATTTTTTAAGAGAACTTTTACAGTGGAACACACATTTTTAGTCCACTTGTGAAGCATTACTTTTTTAACCATTATTAGATATGTGTAAATCTGTATTATAAATTTATAGTGTGCCATATAAAATTGCTCGTACTGTAGATCTGACCATTGAAAAAGTAATCCAACGGTAAGAAAATAGTGCTCCACTGTTGGAGCAAATTTGAGGGTTCTACTGTAAAGGCTCCTTTTTTTAAAAGGGTAAAAATAAACCCAATTCCACATTAGTTATGTTAGTTTATTGATTCATCTCAAAAGCTTAAGCTATTAGGAGGTAGACCAACAATAGTTTTATACTTTAACACTCCCCCTCACGTGTGGGCTGGACAATGGGTAATCGTGTGGGTAAATTAATTAGAAAGCCCAACACGTGAATATTTAAGCCCGAGATATATTAAAGACCCAACACATGATGATAATTTAAATGGGGATAAAGAGTGCAATTACGGGAGTTTGAATTCAAAACCTCCCGCTATGATATCATGTTAGTTTACTAATCCATCCCAAACGCTTAAACTATTAGAAAGTGTGCCAGCAATAATTTTATACTTTAACAAGTTAAATATAAAGTGATTATAAATTTTCAAGGACATTAGACCACTCCTTCAATAATTTAACCTTTTAAGATTGAAAGATTGAACTTCAGGTCCTTATTTAGTCTAGTTCTTATAATGTATCAGAGGTTAAAAAACTTAAACAAGTAGGATCACTCCATTCAATATAAAATTGGTGACTCCAAACACAACAACATATTCCAAAGATGCGTAAAAGACAGAATAAACCCAATTCTCATATTGTTTAAATATAAAAATTGCTAGAGATATTAGGGATCTTTTTAGTTCACGCGTTGTCAGTAATTCTGATATATTAGTGGGAATTTTGTGAGAGCAGAAAATTTTGAATTTAAATTTTTTATAAAATGAAAAATACTGTAATAGAATTAGAATAATGAATTCGAGTAAAATCAAACAGGACATAGACCTCTCGATTGAATAGTTTGACTTTTTAATATGAAACCCCAAACTCTTTCCAAGTTGAATCCCCATCATTTTCGGGGAATTTTCTTTTTGGTGAACAAGTATTTTTAGGGAACTTGCATGGGAGCTTTTCATTTGTATATGTGGATTTTCTATAGGTAAGAACATGGGTTCTACACATATATGTATGTACAAGACATCATTCATTGTAAAGGAAGATCTTTGTAATATAGAATTTAGATTCTATATACAGATAGAATGTCAATAAAGCAAAGTGGAAGCTAGCTTTCCCTTCGTATATCATGTGTATATTGTCTCTTCGCCAGGGGGAGTGTTTGCCTGAAAATCACTAAACCTCTTCCTTTTCATCGTCATTATGAACGCAAATTGATCATTAGCACTGGAAAAAGTTGTGAGTTTATCTGAGCTCTCTCCGAACCAAAGATGGGGTGAGTCCCCACAAATGAAACTTCTAAAAGATGAATATATTTCAAACATATAAAACCGGCCACGTGTAGATAACTAATGAGAAGTATGATGCAATTATAAGTGTTGGAAAATTAAAAAATATGGTTATGATAGCATGTTCTATCACATGGTCCCCATAAGGGCCATTCAAGCTCTCCACCCACTAGACAACCCCATTAAATAATGATCCCCAAGAAGTACCCACAAAAGGGTTTTCACATATTTTGGTATAAGATTATGCCTTTGATGGGAAAAATAATCCCATCAAAGCGTTTTGCTTTTTGCCCTCTCTCAAATCTTACACTTCACTTAAACATAGAACACTTGACAAACCCATGAAACATTAATGACGTACGTTCTTATATTTAACTTATTTATAAACCCCATTAATATGGTTGATTATGTTATATCAAGCGCTTTAAAAAAAAAAAAAAAAAAAAAAAAAACATATCTTTTTGTGTAATCTTCTTCATTAGTGGAGAATATTTATAATACCTTGCATTTTTCTGTTCACACGAAAAGCTAGGCTTCTTATTAGTGGACTTATATATGTAAACTAAGTAGGGGATATATATAGGTAGGTTAGTGGTTTAGAGACAAAGATTAATTAGAGCTCCATAATTCTCGAGATCTCGACAGAATTTAGATTTTGCGATAAGTTTAAGAAGGTGGATTACGATGTTTTGAAATAAGCACTGAAATATGTAGGGATTGTGGGAATCAGATCTCCGTTGTAATTGCCAAAGGTCGTTATTCCCTAATACCTTTTCCACCCTGTATCTTTAGACTTTTGCCACTAGTACATGCCATACAATTTAGAGGTAATACGTACATAACCATTAGCTAATACCTTCAAAATTTATATCCCGAATATAAATTTATATATATATATATATCTCACTTATATGCTCATAATACGTGATACATTTTCGCTTAAGCTATTGATTTTTTTTTTTTTTTTTGTGTTGATCAAATTTCTTGGTACCATATGTTGCTAATCCATTAATTTAATAAAAATTTTAAAATCTTTATCAATTATTGTGTAATCAATATAAAAAACAAAACCTCAAATTTATTCTGCACGCGGATCATTAATTACTACATAATTGTCTCAAAATTTTTTGACTATAAAAGAGAGAGAGAGAGGGGGGGAAAATGCAATATCACGAATAGATAATAGTCATCAAGATATTGCCTAAACGTTTCTTTGATCAAAATAGCTATATATATATATATATATATATATTACCTTTGTGATGACATCAAGTAGGGCTTGTTCTTTTGCAACAAAACTCAAAAAAAGTTTAAACTCAAGTTACAACTTTATTCAAGTTCACGTTTTTTTAAGTTCCAACTTTATTCAACTTTACTCAACTTTATTCAAGTTACAACTTCAACTCAAGTTATAACTCAAATTCAACTCAAAAACTACACTCAAGTCACACTCCAAAAGAACAGACATATATATTGGTGGTTCTATTTGCACACCCTTTTTATTCTTCATACTCCTCTTCATATTAAAATTTTGAATGACAAAAAGGCCCTCACATAAATGACAAAAAAAGACAATTATAATAGAGTTAGTTACGTAATTAAATTTTATAATAAAAAGGAAACTAATTGTATTTCTTTTTCTTTCAACACACCCACAATATTATATCCCAAATTATAAACTATTGCTATTTTGAAAACTATAGTAGAGCCCTAATTTTTATCTTTTAATGACTATTAAAAAAAATTTGGATGAGAATTAAGTTTAATTTTCTTTGCAATTTGTAATACGTCAGTCTCTGTCTCTTTTTTTTTTTTTTTTTTTTATCGTTTTCTGTTTATGTTTTTTTAATCATTTTGTTTTTTAATGGCTAATCATTTATTTATTTTTTTATAAAGTTGATTTTTTTAAGTTTCGTTCTCTGTTTTTCTTATGCTCTTTTGAATTCATTTTTTCAATTTTGTCTTTTTTATCAACACCTCAATTGATATAATAATTATCTCTGTTTTTCTTACATTGACATATATATTTATATGTGTGTGTGTGTGTATATATATATATATATATATACACGTTAAACGTCATTTTTCAGGTACCTGTACACCCAACAAACTACATATTATTTGCTACTTGGAACCATTGCTCGATGTAACAACCAAGTTTGCAAATACCACGAGGTGAAGCTCATGAACCACATCAAATGATTCTATATGCAAATCCGTGTATATATCTATATAAATGTGTGCGCGCGTGTAATGGTCCAATATCAAAACCTACAACTTGTCTCCCACCAATCTTGAAGAATCCAAATTTTGGTACGAGTCCGTGCTCTTTTACCCACTGTTTTACCTTACATTGCAATCAAATTCACAATTATGTGCCTGACACAGACGAAGATACCAACCAAAAAAAAAAAAAAAAAAAAAAAAAAAATCAATCCAAGGGAAAGTATGTATCTTACTTTTATAATTTTTTTCTTCCATTGAAAGGTACTTATCATATTTAAATGTCACCGTGTGGTTTACTTCGATCAAATCTTGATCTCACGACTAGAAGGCCTAGGAGCGATTCTTTTTGTTCTTCATATTATTTTCACAATTATGCATGCACAAATAATAATATTCTTGCCGACACATGATACATCTATATGTTTAAATTTCGTATAGTATGGAAAATGCATATTCAAAAAAATAATATTAATTAGGGAAACAAAACCGTTCATGTCCAGTAATACGAGAGCAGCCATTGATAATTGAAAGTCATAAATAATTTTAGAATTGTAATAGTTATTCCGCCCATTTTGATCAAGATAAATAAGACGTAATCTATTGTAACTCATTCCTGTCAAGAAAAAAAAATTAATCCAAGTTTATTTGTAAAATGGCAGGCTAGTTTTTATTTTTTAAATAAGTAGAGATAGTTAGTGTGTTTCATCTAATATTGGCGGTGGGGAGATCAGATAAAATTTAAATTGGGCAATTATTTTTGAGGTCCCAAAAATGTTATTTCCATGGCCATTATTTCTATACGTGGTGCTTACATAACATATACTGCACCTGTTATAGTCCATAAAGGACCACGCAATCTTATCAAATCTTGAATTCATTTATTTCTGGGGGGAAAAAAAAAAAGGGGACCAATGAATTCATTTCATTTTAGTTAAAAGCTCGAGATCATAGTTTCTGAAAAGTGACATTTTTCTTTGATCAATATATTAATTGCTATATCTTGTGTATCATGTATAAGGAAAAAGGCACCGAAAAACACACTTGTCGCTCTTGGAGTTTAGTTGGCAAGAAGTATTAAAATATTAAGTGAGGGATCTTTCATGTCATTGAGTAATATATACATATAGGATATAGAGAGATTTGTATTGTAAGTTTCTCCAATAAATATTAACCTTTTATTTTCAAGACCATTATAACTTCCCTCGAACAAAGGAATATTTAAAATAAAAGGAAGAAAAAACCTTATAAGTTTCAGATAATAAAATATAGACATGTCGGGTTTCACTTTATTCTATTTGTGTAAATGGCGTTTTAACTGTAATGTGATCTTTTATAGACTTAAGGCTCCGTTCATTTTGTCGATTCGAGTTTAGAATTCGAGTTTTGTTACAGTAAAAAGCTCTCAGAAACAGTCACATCTAACTTTTTTGCTACAGTAAAAAGCTCTCACACAAAATCACATCTCAACTCGAATTATAAACTCGAATCAGCGAAGTGAACGGACCCTAAAACACTTGTTTAGTTCTTTTAATTTATTTTCTAAAAGAAATAAGACTCGCAGACACAAGACAACTTGATAAAAGTGAGTTTTTAGTATGAATGGGTTACATAACATTTTCCGGACCTCACACAAGCTCGTATTATATGTTGGTAATTCTATTTAATACGAGGTATGGTTTAATTCTGTATTTATTTTCTTTCTCCCTTACTTTTTGCTTGGAAAGCCTCTTTCCTAAAGACAGTATTGTTTCAAACTGAAAATGATATTTATAATTCACTGACTAGATTGTTCACCTGTCCCAAGTCAATCAGCACTATAGATATAAATGCTTCGTATGGCAATTTAAATCAATGAATCAATAAAATCGAAAAAAAAAAAGCATGTGTACGGTAGGCCATTCTTGATGATAATTTCAACCATTAAACTATGTATATATATAGTGCAAAAGATTTTATGTACATATTTATGTGGAAATTCTTTTGTCTTGCAAACAATAATGCAAATTTGGTGGGCAATAATTGTGTCCAATATTGTGACTTATCATTAAAAGGTTTTTAAAAGGAGGCTTTGAGTTATCATTTTCCATTCATTACCCCATATCCGAATATATTCAATAATATCTTAATATACTCGAACATTAAAGTAAACGAATAAGGAAAAGATTATCAATTTGAATCAATGAAAAAAAAGAACAACTTTAGTCAATCTTGTGTGAAAATAATGTTAATAACTACTACGAGTTATTCTGAAATTAAGGTGGAGGATCTAAATTCTACACCTTTTGATTATTAAGATAAATTTCAATTCGATACTAAGCAAGAATTAAATGTAAAATTCGGCAGCTTTAGAGTTAGATGTATTTTTTTTTATTTTTTATTATATCAACATTTTATACAAACAGAGAGAGATGGAGTAATATGTATATTGGAATCGGGGTACTTTTGTTGGTGAAAAGGGATTTTTACGCTAATTCCTAATATTTAATGTGGGTCACATATTTAAATAACAATTTTATTACGTTATTTAATAAATGGACTAATTAAGTGATCTAATTAAGAAAGTTTAATTAGACTTTTAATATGATAAAAGATAAATGAGTTGATACTCAATATTTATCCGATAAAGTTTAATAGGAGTCAAATAAGATAAGTATATAAAAATTTATAGGTTATGGTCCTCAATAGGTAAAATTATTCAGTCATTTTTCATCTTTCTCATTTAGAGAGAGAACACTCTATTAAAATACTATGGTGATTTGACTGAAGAATACAATAATCAGTTTATCAATCGTCGTAATAATTTCATAAAAATATTAATAATTGTTATTATAGATTCATATACGCTTTATAAATATTATCTTAATAATTTAACATGATAGTTCTTAAAATTTATGAATATAGTGATTAAAATCAAATTTATAATTAAAATCTCACAACTTTCTCTTTCTGCTCTGGATATTGGGCTTATTTTCAACCCCATCTTCCTCCAGAATAACATTCACATACCCATCTTATTCGAGACGGGTACCAATAAGTACAAAAGAAAAAAAAAAGAAACTTACATGTTCGAAAAGGAAAGAATTTTCTCAAATTTCTTAGTCTTTTTTTATAAAAAAAAAAAAAAAAAAAAAAAAAACGAGTATGTTATAGCAAGTGATAGTATTCTTGAAATTTATTATATCGGAAACTGTTATAGATCTTCACTAATTAGAGGAAACAATCTCTTTGTTAGAGTAACAAATTTTGTTACTCTTTTAATTAGTATCTTAATTTTTGTTTTTATTTTCCCCAGTCAAAAACGAGAAAAAAAGAAAAACAACCGTGATTGTTCATCACAGAAGTATCAGAAGTCAAACTGTGGCGGTCAGATACGAAACACAGTCAGATCAGATCTGAGACACACGTGTGACATCTGATGAAAAATTTGAGAGAGAGAGAGAGGGAGAAAGAGATGAGAGAGGGAGAGAGGGAGAGAGAGAGAGAAGGGGGTTTGTGTAGGCTTAGCTAGAGTGTACGCTTTCCAAAGCAATCTGTGCATTAGCTTTTCCGTCTTGGCAGTTCGCACGAATGGGTGAGTGTCAGGGTTTGCACGTGTGAGTAACTTACATTAATTACCGAATAAATAAATTCGGGACAGCGAATCAATGACACTGACACACAGCCAGAAATTAACCACAGAGAGAGATTGGTTTGTATTGATAAATTTTGTAAATTATTTCTGTCAACATCTCTCTTAAATCTTAAAATATACCTATCGTATCCTCTAAATTATAATGACATCCTTTATTTCACGTATTTAAATTTTTAATTTGAGTTGAGATTTGATATTTTTTAATAATTTTTTATTGTAACAAAAAAAGTTAGATGTCACATTTTTTTAGAGTTTTTTACTGTAAAAACTTAAAATTAAAAACTCAAATCGGTGAAATGAACGACACCAATACATCTCAAATTTGCCCTTTTCCGTCTCATCATTTTGAGTTATTTTAATAGAAATACTTATAAATTCTTTTAATTTTATCACTTATGTCGATATGCACTCTGAATTTTAAAATATACATATTATTCTTATACTCTTAAACAATAATCTATCTCTAACTTTTCTCCATTTATCTTGATTCAGTTAATTTTTTAAACGAAAATGTTGATATGACAATTTAATTACTAATTATTTATGATATGTAGAGTTTATTGATGTCTTTCCCTCTAAAAACATTAGTTAAACACTAATTCTTAAAACATTAATTGGTTAGAGACAATAAAGGAAGAAAAAGTTGAGGAGTAAATTTATGTAATGTAATAGGTTTTGTAATTTTTTCTTAACTTAACAATATTTAAACTAAATGAAAGTGCTCCACATAAAACATGTTTATGCTTTTATATGTATAGAATTTTTAAGTCTGAATAAGTTCAGGTTATTGTGTTTTTTTTTTTCAAAAAAAAAATTAAACACAAATTTTAAAAAACCCATTAACTTAATAAATTTTAAAAGAAAAAATTTACACCATTAAAAAAAACAAACAAACACATAATACAAAATTCAATGAAGAATCTATCCCTACATTAAGAAATCTATTAATTTAATAAACCTTTTCCAACAAAAAGGGAAAAAACCAAAAAATTAACAAGCCAATTACCTTGCACATATCTACTCTCATTTTTTTATTCCATCTTTATTGCCTCTAACCAATTAATGTTTAAGAATTAGTACATAACTAATGTTTTTGAAAGGAAAGATAAACTCAAAATATCATACATAATTGGTAATTTAATGGTTATATCAACATTTTCATTTAAAAAATTAATAGAGCCAAGATGGAGAGAGAAAAGTTGGAGATATATCATTGTTTAGGAGGCACAATAGATACATTAAGTTTAAGGGATGTGTTGACACAAGTGACAAAGTTCATGGCAGAATTTATGAACATTTCCGTTAAAAAACTTAATGAAATCAGAAAAAGATGAGAAGGTTAAAGATAAATCATACTTCAAGAGACACAATATGTACATTTTAAAATTCAGGAAGCATGTTGACAAGTGACAAATTTTAGAGAGAATTTGTAAAATTTGTCCTTGTATTAATTGAAAGAAGAGAGTCCCTCAAAAGAAGAAGAAGAAGAAGAAGAAGAGAGTTTCTCTAGTTTCTATTCAATAAATTTGATTAAAATTATATTATATTAAAAAATATGTATAATAAATAATTTTTAATATAAATTTAAAGACTGAATTAAATTGATGCCTTATTTTTTTTTTCACAATTCAAGTCACAATTTAAGTTCTATTGCTATAGTGTTTTCTCTCACAAAAATTTAAATTTAATTTTTTTACTATAGTGTTTATCTTTAACATACTCAACTTATATTTTTAACTTAAATTGTGAAATAAACATATCTCAGATTTTTTTATGGTTTATGTTTTAGGTAGAGATACTGTCTTAAAAGAGAAAAATAAAAAATAAAAACAAAAGAAGAAAGAAGGAAGGAGAGGTGATCACTTACACGTCCATAGGCATAGGCGGACCAAGCTCACATGGTTGCCACTCCCACTAGGCCATAGGCCATTAGTCATTTTTGTCCCTTGGCTAAATGTCCCTTTATGGTGGGTTTTTTATTTCTTGGATTTTAGCTCCCCTACGATTGACAATCCACCTGCTATTTTGATATGCAAAAACGATTTTTTTTTTCTTCTTTCTTTCTTTTTTTAAAATTATTTTCATTCCTTTTATATGTATAATAATCTAAAATACTATTATCAATGTATTTTGTAAGGTTCAATTTTTAATAGGTTTTGCTAAATTTAATTATTTATTATTTGATAGATTCCATTATGAGGGTTTTTTTTTTTTTTTTTTTTTTTTGAGTTTCTCCCGTATGATTAGAAAAATAAAACTACTGATAGTTTTATTTTTTTCAACTATTTTCAACCATTAAATCTGTATTATAAACTGTCTATTATATTCTTTCAATCTCATTTAATTTTAATTAAATTCAACCACCAGTTGTTTTTCCAAAACAAAATAAGTGCATTTTGAATATTTAATATAAAAGGTATTTTAATTCGTAATCGTTCATACCTTTTTAGGTCAACAATTGATTTTGATCATTGAACTAACAAGTTTAATCATTGCAATATATAGAGGATCTTATCTTATAATAAGAAAAAGAATCAAGTTGTAATGTTTAGAAACAAAGATAAAATTTTCCATTAAAAAAAGAAAAGGAAATTTATAAAAATTGTATCCTCAAACTAAGTTGCAAAGATAAATTTGTTAAATAGTATTTCGTTACAGGTTTTTATCTTAGGATAAAAAGAATGAATTCATCAATTTAGAGGTCAAAATAAATTTTAGATCCGTGTATAAATTTAACAAGAATTTAAATTTTAAAAATATAATTTTAAGACCATCTAAAATACAGAGTTACGTTTTTTCGTAAAATACTTAAAATAAAGGGAATAAATCATAAAATATTTTTGTTTCAGCAAAAAGAAATCATATATATCCATAGATTTAACTGGTCTTATGAAAATTTTGTGAAATTCTAGTTTGAGACGGCTATTGGATCTTACAAAACTAGAAGCATTTAGTTACTGTCTTATGCAACTTGTAAAATATGTGATGCTTATCTCTTTAAGACTCATCATACCCTTCCACATACGCACACATAGACATGATCTTAAATTCGATGGCCATATAATTCGGTAAATATAATATTATATATATAACTTTTTTTTTTTTTGTATAATACAGTATCAGTGAAGCGAGTTACAAGTAACATAACATAATGGTAGATTATATTTTATTAATGTTATACAAACGCATTATAAAAGATGTTACACAAGTAAATAAAAAATCTTACATTCACATGATTGGTACGGCCGCCAGACTAAAAATATTACATATATATATATATATATGTATGAAAACTGACTACTAATATTAAATAGCAAATTACATTAGATGGGGTACCCCAAAAATTGTTCATTCTACACTTAATCCATCACTCATTTCTATTAATTGGAAAAGAAAATACAAATAGTTCAAGAGAAGGAAACAAACACAAAATATTGGGCGTGATTAGAATTGATAACTTTTTATTTTTTACGTTTTTTAAAAAAGAAAAAATTAAAACGTTTTTAAAACGACGTTTGACGCAATAAAGACAAAAAACAGAAATGAAAATGATTTTTTGATTTAGTGTAAAATGAGATAGAAATAAAAAATGACTTTTAGTCATTTTTTATTTTCGTTTTCTCATTTCTCTCGAAAGACATTAATAAATTTTTTTTATACTGAAAATAATCTTGTAATAAAATTATTAAACGCATTTTTAAAAATAATTTATGTATAAAATTAAAAACACTTTTATTTTTATTTACATATAAAAAATAAAATTATTTTAAAATAAATTTTAAATGTACCCATTACATCCCAAAAAGAGCAAACATCTTTAATCTAAAATCCCAAAATTCTTTCTAATGAATAAAGTCGAAACTCATATCATAAAAAAAAGACTATGGTCTCGTTCGCTTCGCTTCGCTGATTCGAGTTTAGAATTCGAGTTGAGATGTGATTTTATGTGAGAGCTTTTTATTGTAGTAAAAAAATTAAATGTGATTATTTATGAGAACTTTTTACTGTAACAAAACTCGAATTCTAAACTCGAATCAACGAAACGAACGAGGCCTAAATATACCTCGTTAATAACCCTCTAATCAAAACCCCATTAAAAAAAAAAAAAAACGCAAAATGGACAAAAGAGTAGATATTTATTCAAGATTTATTGGGAAAAACGACAACCGGAAAGATTCAGTCATATCTCAAAAGCAGGAGAGTCTATTTGGTCGTTTAGTTTCCCAATGGATCATGATTCATTTGTTTGATTCGGTTGCTTTCGTTTTGGTTTTAGACGTGCAGGTGAAATGATCATCATGATCAAATATTGAAGCGAGTAGTACTGATGAATATTGATATATATATATATATAATAATATCTGGGGTGGTTTTGGTGCACTGTTTCTGCCAAAGTTGAAGCAGGAGTGATGCAAATATCTTCCAGAAGACAGATTATAATTCATTGACATGATCATCAGCTAGTTTGAAAATTACGTCCTCATTTAGGTTCGTTTCGTTCAAAAATATCTTTGTCATGTCAGTTTGGATATTGACTAATATTTTAGTTTTAGCGCCAGATGAATCATCAGCTTTGAAAATGGATATATAAAAAAAATGTAAAAAGTTATTATTACTTTTTAACTGGAGTTTTTTCGTGAATTAACGAATATTATTCTGATTCCCTTTGAACGATTCCTGGGATTTATTTCAGAAGACTTGTTATAATTGGCTAAACTCATAAAAATTGAGAAACCTTGCATATGCACGACGTCAAGCACCACATGTTCATTATTACCACATAGGTTGCCTAAATATATGAATTATGAATTAAGGATATTGGTGTTACCGTAAATTTAGTGTCACCTACTAAGTTGAGAGATCACTGGTGAAAATTATTACTTTTTTTTTTTGAAATTATATTAGGTATTATTTTTGATATATTGAGTTTTGGATTCAAGTCTACAAATTAACTAGTTAAGGTCATCAATAATATTAATCTGCTTCGAAAGAATAAGGAAATCTAGATTATATCCTATTACCAATTATAATGTGAATATTCGATCGCCACAAAATTTTAGTTCATTTACTTGTATATTGTTTCATGATAACACAGTGCAAGACCTTCTCTTTTATTTATTTTTTTATTCTAAAACCTTTTTCCGTTAGAAATCATATAATGTAGAACCAAAAGTTTAAATAATATGTGCGTTCAATTAGTATATATATATATATGGACTCAATTAGTGTGTATATTATATATGGACTCAATGTCACATTTCTACATATATCGGTTGTTATTTATTATATTAATATAAAAATTAATTTAATGACGTGGTATAATAAAATTAGATTTTATTATATATAAATATACATATGGTTTTCTCTATGATGAGACTCCTTAAAAAAACTCACTAGTAGAATATCATGTTTTGATTGTTGGATTACTTTTTCAATGAGAAGGTTTGTAGAGAGAGTAGTCCTGAGTGACATGTCGTAAATTTTTAATATGGACTTGTGCATATTTGACCGTTGAAAATTTACTCCGACAGTCAAAACAAAGTTTTATTTTAAAATATCTTTCCGTAGAGGCTCCCTATATATTATAAATAGTTCAGAAATATATATATATATATATAAATAGTTCAGAAACAAGATTGGTTATAATGTTCACCTGTGACCATATGATTTCTCTTTTCTTTTTCTTTTGTGACGACGACTATATGATTTCTGTTCAATGTTTTGAGCAAGAAAATACATCAGCGTATCTACATTTTTTGTTTCGGCTCAATATCAACATCTGCACATGAAGATTTGTCATATTATTGATGGGCACAATATATAGCAATTCACTATATACTTGTACAATTAACAAATGGTGTATATAAAATTGAAAAAAGCTTGTAGCAAAAAATATAAAATTTTAAAAGCAACCACGTTCAAGAAATCAGCCAAAATTTGGTATTTGTCTAATTTTGAGGATTGATTGATGTTTGATATGTTGGAGAACTTTTCCAAAGCAGTTGAACCAATTTGTAATTACCCACTTTTTCTTGGTCTTCGTTTAACTTTGATGATCTAGGTCCATTGAAAATCCAATGCGATGGCTGAAAGATCTCCTAAAATTTGTCGTTTTGTCTCTAATTTGTGAAGTGATATTGGCTTTGGCACTATCATTTCACATGTAAATCACGTGTAATATTCCATCTCCATGGATTAATTATTTATATTATTGCCATAACTAGGGTAATTAGGAAACGGTAAGCGTGTTAACTAGACCATTCTTAATTTTCATAAGCCAAAAAAGTATATTCATTACATTTTTTAGCAGTTAGCAACTCCATTAAATGGGATCTCCAGACAATTAGAGCCAATTAGCATGTGCTGAATTATTTTTAGATTTGTATTAAGAGGTTCTGGGCCTTCTGGCTAAGGGTTAAAGGAAATAGTACAATAAAATAATAATAATAATAAAACTAGATTATTGGTATAACATTGTTCTTTTAACAAGACATTTAGATATCCGAACTGTCGATTGGAGGGTCAGGGACGTTTGTTTCCTTTATTTGTTTTTGATTCTGAATCATGATTCATCGTTCTCTACAGTGTTTTTCTCTCATATAAAATACACGTAAAATGATAATAATTTTGAATCATGATTCTGAATTTATAAACCAAATGTATGTCTGGATTTTGCCAAAAATGTGATCGGACGAAGCTTTTTACCTTGCAAGTAATGGTACTTTGATAGTTGCATGCGTTTTCCAATTTTACTGTTGCTAGGTACATGTGGTTGGGTGCATAATAATTGAGAACCCGATAATACATTAATTTTACTTTTTTTTGGGAGATACAAAAGACTTGCATGTTCAAAATATATATGAACCATGTAATATTATGTCAATTTAGGCCCCATTTATTTCACCAATTCAAGTTTTATTATAATAAAAAGCTCTAAAAAACAGTCACATTTAACTTTTTTACTACAGTAAAAAGCTCTCACATAAAGTTACATCTCAACTCGAATTAAAAACTCGAATCAACGAATTAAATGGACCCTAGATATAGATATTAGCTAATTCCATCATATTTAGATTCTCAAATGCATTTTATTAACCAAACTTCTAAAATAATTAAAATTGCATTGATAATTTATGGGATATAATATTCTAATTTGTACCCTTTTAACTTTTACTGAAATTCCTATTTTGAGTGTTAAATTTTAAAAACTCTCATTTTGTTCCGTAAATTTTAAATTAGTCTACTTAACCCATATATTATAATTTCTATTAAAAATAAATAAAAGGAGATAGTTAAGCAAGTGAAGTTATATGGTCATTTTCCATTTGTTTTCAACAAAAAAATTCTTATAGAAGAGATTAAGTGAGACTAATTTCCTTCTTTTTTTGTAATTTTTGATAGAATTCTAATAGAAGAAATTGGGAGGGAGTTAATTTAAAATTAATGAGGTAAAGTAAGAATTTTTAAAACTCAAGACTAAAGTGGAAATCGCCCTAATATTCAAGGATCACAAGTCCTAAATTATTTAGTTTATTTAGATATATACTAGCATGAGTCACGTGCTTGCTGTGTGGCTATGTTTAAAAGAAATTATTACAAATTTATCCTCATAATAGAAAAATTCTTATTTAATTAATCATAATAATTTTTATTAAATTATGTTAAATGCTCATTTTCTATAATTCAACTTAATTTTAATTGTTTGAAGTTTCATTATTTTGTGAGGAGATCAACTTAGTTGAATGAAATTTATAGGAAATGTTTAATGCTAATGGAAAATAATAATAATTTATTTAATTATCAAAATTTTATTAAATTACCCATATCATTTAATAAAGTATATATAAAATAAATAAAAAATTTGAACACATTTGAGAATAATTAATTCAATAAAATAATTAAACAAATTTATAGAGGTCAGGTTTGAAAAATGATATTTAGAATATTTGTAAGAAATATTTAAATTGAAACATAAAAAATAGATAAAAAAGTATAAATTATTGAGGATAAGACTGTAAATAAAAAATATAAAAGTTTAACTTGATTTTGATTAAATTATTTTGAGGTTGTTCTTTTGGAGTGTGATTTGAGTGTAATTTTTTAGTTGAATTTAAATTATAACTTGAATTGAAGTTGTAACTTGAATAAAATTAAATAAAGTTAAAACTTAAAAGAACGTGAACTTAAATAAAATTATAACTTGAATTTAAACTTTTTATGAGTTTTGTTACAAAAGAACAGCCCTTTTGTGTCACCAGATCTGCTTCTAGAAAAGAGGATAAAAGCGGTCATGTTTAGACAGTCGAGGATTTGCTACACGTGTATATATCCATTTGGCTTTAACACGTGGCATCACGTTAGGGAGAGGGGCATGCTGGCACATGAAGTAGGCCCCGCACTAAGATCTAGTGCGCATGCAACAACAACACAGAGAAAAAAATAGACAATCACGTATCTGAGAGAGGAAAAAAGAAAAAAAAACTCAAGAACTTTGAACATTAAAAATCGACCTCCTCTAATAGTATTGTAGAATATGTGTAAGAGGTAAATGATAATGATATACAACCGATCTGCCAATATATGCTAATATATTTACAAAACTCCATTAAGAAAATTGTAACTGCGAGCTAGTATTCATTCACCTGCAATGATGTGGTTTCCATCTGGTCCCCATGTTGGACCTACCTAATCCAATGGTTGAGAATAAACACTTCGTCTATCAAAACTAAGCTCAGACCCATTAATAATGTATATAAAATAATCGGTCTTTGGTAGTACCAAAAGCATTGGAGGCATTCTCATTGGATAAGGACTTTGGAAAATCTTATCAAAACCTTATTTTTTTAATGTCAAATTATTAAAAGAGATTCTCTCTCTCTCTCTCTCACACACTAATGACTATATGGTGGTTACTCACAATTTTGATTGACGCATTGTCGGCAAAATTCCCTTAGAATCTTTTGTGGGTTTATTGCTTTGTCTCTAATCAAGTAGGTTTAATTAACACATAAACTCCATTAATTAACCCTTTGTTGTCCTTTAATGCTTCATGCCATGTTCTAACACTGCAGCAATTGATTGACTTACCTACTAATAACCTACTAAGTTCCAATTTCCTTCGACAACAAATTCAGTCATCTTTCTCTGGCTTGACATAAAAAGGGTGAAACAGTGAAAAAGCACAACACGGTTTAATTTGATCTTTCGAATTAGAGATATTTTTTGTTCTTACTTTGCTAGCAAAACAGGGGACAAAATTTGCGCTCATTTTTACACTATGGATATTGGAGTAGGTTAAGTTGTCGGTATCTTATCCCTATTGTTTTCCCACGGTAGTTGATGAATTTTCTTCATTCACGTCTCTTACAAGCTAGTAATAATTAATCAAAAATATGAAACCAGGCAAGGAATTGTTTAAATATAATATATAAGAATTTGTTGAGTTTTAGCACATATAAAAGCGCCTTACATTATATGTATTTAAGAGGTAACCATTTTCAGTGGAAAGGGCACTTCGGCGCTAAGTTTGGGTGTCGGGACGCTGAAATAGACATAACATAATTTACAGTAAGCAGGGTACTTTGGCGCTGAGTTTGGGTGTCGCGGCGCTGGAATTGGCACTGCAGCGCTCGGGCCTGCTAGAATGGGCGCTGGAATGGGTGCTGCAGCGCCAGTGATGGGCGCTGCAGCTCTCGGGCCTACGTGGACAGTTTCTGATTTGCCAGAAACTGGCGCTGTAGCGCCCAAAATATTCCGCTGTAGCGCCGTAACGATCAAACATGTTTTTGAAACTTGAATTGATAGCTCTCGGGCCTACGTGGACAGTTTCTGATTTGCCAGAAACTGGCGCTGCAGCGCCCAAAATATTCCGCTATAGCGCCGTAACAATCAAACATGTTTTTGAAACTTGAATTGACACCAATTCAAATGGAAAATGTGTCTTTTCAAGTTTGGTTGTGTCTGTACGTATTGGTGTGATAAAAAATTATAAAAAGAATAAGAATTATTGATATACATACAGAAAAAATTCTCTAGAATTCTTCTCTCTTCTTGTTCAAAAATTTCCAGAAATTTAAAGACTTATTGTGTTCTTAGTGTTGTTGTCATTTTGTTTGTGATTAACAACTTGAAGGCTTGCTATATCATGCGAATGATTTACCGAGAACCCGAAGCAATCTCTAACGAGAGGGGGCAAATTACGCTTTAAAAAAAGCATACTTTCTATGTGTTTCAAATCTCATTTCCCTCAAAATTTACAACAGCAAGTCCCTGAACACCCTTTAGATTTTTCATGTCAAAAAGTAAAGAAAGAATTACCCCAAAGTCTAAGTGGTTATTGTTTTAGGCAAAAAAGATTTTTTTTTAAAGGGCTTTTACCATGGCATAAAAAATATAATGAATTTTCTTCATTCACGTCACTTACAAGCTACTAATAAGTCAAAAGTATGAAACCAAGTCTAAAACCCTTTAGATCCTTAGATATCATGTCAAGGCAATGAAAGAATTACTCCATAGTCTAAATTAGGGCGGGTAATTTGGGTAGCAATATGATAATATGACTTAAAACTCGCATGAAGTTAGCGGGTTTGAGTTTATTATAAATATATTTATGTTATAATCGGGTTGACACGATTAACACGATTAATAAATGAGTTAGGTTAAAGTTGACGTCCTAACATGAAGTAACACGATTAATTATATGTGTCATCTGTAATATAATGATATGTGATATAACATGAAAATTTATATGACATATTAAATATAAATAATGTGAATTTTAATATTTGTAGGTAAAATTCATTAATTTTTTTAAAAGAAAAGATAAATTGACCAAAACATTTTAAACATCTCTTGACAGTGTTAAATAAGTCATTATTATATTAGTTATTTATTCAATATATTAATTTAAACGGGTTATACGGATTGACACGATTAACATGATTAATAAATGAGTCGTGTTTGGGTTGACATTTTTGACACGTTTAATAAACAAGTCGTGTTTGGATTAATATTTTTTGATATGATTGATAAACGAGTTGACACGAATACGACCTACTAACACGAATTGTGACCCTTAGTCCAAATGAGTATTTCTTTTGGCTAATAAGAAATACAAAAATAATGTTCCACCTAGCTACGAACTTAGCAGAACTCTCTTTTTATGAGTAGCGGTATTATCTCATCAGGATGAATAAGAGTGCTCTAAAAAAATAAGAAGATAAAAATTGATTGAATGAGTGCTCCATTTTTGCTTAAAAGCGTATATGTGTATATATGTAGATATATATATATATATATATGAATATCTGTAATAAAATTAGTTGATATATTCGCCATATCAAATAGATCCACTTAGTAAAGACCAAAGTAATAACCAAGAAAAAGCAAAACTAATGAAAGTGAATTGAAGAGTTATTGTTATGAAAAAGAAAAAAGAAAAAAATATTGAGGTTCAGGAAATAAGAATCAAGAAAATAGTCACACCGTAGCGAAAAAAAAAAAGAAGAAAGTTACACCAGCTAGGAAAACACATGCACACATGCGTCAGTTAGTATAGAAGCATATTTATTTCCCTATAAGTAGTAGAAGATAATTGCCTCGCGAATAAAAAATCGTACATCTCGATTAGCCATTTGACGTGGCCTACAAGGTATCATGACGATTGACAAAAGGCCACACTTTGAAACCATTTCTTGAGTTGAATTATTACCTCTTCCACACGTGCACCCGTTAATCACTGCGACAAAATTCCGACAGCACCAAGTGCCCAAAAAGATATATAAATACACACACATATATATATATATATTAGAGATGTAAATTTAGGCAGGATTAAGTGGGTTAATTTTAAACTCGTCATTATTGACTCCGGCCGGATTGAATCGATATTTAGGACATAAACTTTTTTCAGCTGATCTGAAGTATTTCTATTTTATTTTATTTTTAGATTTATTTTTTTGAAAGTTCGGGTCAGCCCGATTCGGTCGTAGACACGTTGAGCTTTAGGTTCAGGTATAGTCGACCTTTCCATTTTTAAGGACAGGTTGGGACTGCCCTAGGGCATGTCTGATAGCCGAAATTTTCAACTCTAATATATATATATGACATTTTTTGTAAGTCTCTGTATCGATAGTGTTAATTTCTGATGGTTGGATATTATTAAAATCATTTCAATTTAAAAAAATACAGAACATACAGCTTTTAATATAAATTTAAAAATTAAAAAGTAAAAAGTGTCGGTAATTTATTTTTTCTAAACACTCTGTATATACAATCTTATATATGGCCATATGGGTATATGAACGTAGCTAATTACATGCTAAGCCCTTCCCTTGATAAACCGTCCCACCTCAAACTGAATTCATAAATGATTAGTGCAATTGCCTATTAACATTAACCATAATCCAGAAGTAAAATCATAATCGACAGCGAATTATAACATATAAATTATCACCAATAATTATTACTGTAACGCTTTTGTTAAAAGATTGTAAGAGAAGAAGAAAAGGGAAGCTCATTATAATTAGAAGCTATCAATAATTCCATATATGTAGAGATTGTGGGAGGCTTTTCGTTGAATATCTCAAGTGCTCTTTTTTTTTTTTTTTTTTTTTTAAACTTTTAGAATGAAAACTGTTATTTTATTTTATCGATATGAAGTGTTGTTTTAATTGTTACATTAATTGATCTATAAGTAAAAAAATTATGCATATGTGCGTCGTAAATTTGTAATGTAAACACTCTAACCGTTAAAAGTTGGTTTTAATTTTTTTTTTCTTCTCAAGTGCTTTTGAATGATGGTGATGGCAACTAATTGTGGTGCACCAGGAGAAGTTAGGGCGTGGCACATGAGACCAAGTGACCATCTCATTCTGCCTTTCTGGCGACATACTCCGACATGAACACGTGTTAAATCATTCTTCCTGAACTTGATATATATTATATATATATATATATATCCCCCAGCTCTAACATCACCAAAAATATATCACTAATTTTTGCCACTATAAAAGCAATCTCTGACCTTTTTCCTATTGTTAATATTGCAAAACTCCCTCCTCCTTCTCATGAATATCATTCCCTTTTCTTTACAGCCTAATTGGACTGTAAAAGATGGTGTTGCTTAAAATAGGCATATTATAATTAATTCTTTGGAAAGTGGTTTCCCTTTCTTTTGGCTTACTTTTTATGTATCACCAAGCATGTGGAAATATGTGGATCATAGAGTTGCCCATGATCCGACTATACTTGTATTGCACATATAATTCCTATTTGGTATACGGGTCCGTTCACTTCGCTGATTCGAGTTTGTAATTCGAGTTGAGATGTGATTTTGTGTGAGAGTTTTTTACTGTAGTAAAAAAGTTAGATGTGACTATTTCTGAGAGCTTTTTACTGTAGCAAAACTCGAATTCTAAACTCGAATCGGCGAAATGAACGAGGCCATCTTTATGTTCGAATAAATTAAGGACCCAACTTACCAAAATGGAAAGAAGGGAAAAAGAAAGGCATGGAAAACAGCTCGGATGAAAAGCTTTTTGGAGATCAACAATGGAGGTGAATTATTGAGTCATCAAGTTCTAGACATGGAACATCAAGCTTAAATCAATATGACTAAAACAGAAAGTACTGAACCTAAATCTTAAAAGAGGATTAATGCATGTGAAGTACAGTAAGGATATGGTACTGGGATTGATCTTTTTATTCACGATACGGATTTGATTCAACTTTTTCTTTCTTTGGCACATGATTTATTACAAGTTATGTCATTCAAATTACGATTTTTTATTTTTGGCTGAAAGTGAATTATATAGGGTTATTATGTCATTCAAGATGTAACATTTTCCTGCGATGCATATCAATATCAATGCGTGGTGCTTCATGCGGTGGTGATTCTGATTGGGCCACTCTTGTAAAAAGTCCATTAGAGAAGCTTATAGTTGGCCCATATGTATCCACAATTGTAAGTATTGTACTTGGTAGACCAGAGGTGATACATATATATATATAAGTATATATATTTATGGGCAAGTAATGAGATTAGATTATTATCACACCATGTTATTAAATTTTTATATTTGATAAGTTACTACCATGAAAATATAACCATTAACAACTGGCTCATATATATATATATATATATATATATATATATATTCCTTCTATTCCTTTTGTTTTTGGTTTTTTGGTGGTGAGAGAGGTGATATATATTTATATATATGTGTGTGTATGTATGTTGGTAAATAATATTGCAATTTAGTATAGATTTGTGTAAGGATGGTTCTATTTGCACTTTTTTTTTTTATTCTTCACACCTTTATTTTAAATTTTCTTATGATAAAAAGACCATCCCATACAATGACAAAAAAAGACAATTATAATATATTTAACTTAATTTTAAAAAGAAATTAATTACATAATTTTTATCTCTTTCCACACACTCCACATGTTATATCCAAATTCATAAACTATTGCTATTTTAAAATTTATAGAAAAAAAAAACCTCTAATTTTCACATTTCAATGACTATTCTAAAAAATTGTATTGATATAATGTTAAATTTTCGTTGCTATTGGTTGTATGACGATTTTTATTTTATTTTTTTTATTTCATGTTTGTATTTTTTACTTTTTTTTAAGACTAATCATTTTATTTTGTTTTTTATTTCATTTTTGTATAATTTTGATTGATTTTTTTTTCTATTTTATCTTTTTTTTATACTTTTGTTTTGAAAGAAGGCTTCATACCCAAATCTTTAATAAAAAAAAATATATGAAGGGATAGAGAAATAATATTATTTAAATAACTAACTAAAATAAAATAGTGGGTGTGAAAAGAAAATTAAAGAGGATAAGAATTAATTATTTTATAAAAAATAGTTAAGGGTAATCTTAGAATAATAAGAGTGTGTAAAAATAAATTTAACTCTTTTAAAATTATGTGGGCGTGTATTTAAAACGGGTGTAGAGAGTAAAAAAAAAAAAAGTGTGAATAGAACTACCCTTTGTGTAAATACGAAACATATAATTATGATTTATCTTATAGTCAACTCTGAATTATTTGAAGAAAAAAAATGTTTAATACTAATTAGAAACTCATTCTTACAAAACTGGTATATATAGGACTAAAGCCAATTATTGTCTTACTGACAAGTCTAGAAGTCATTTCATTTCCTCAGACATTAGATTTTTATTTAAAACTCGAGCAAAGTTTCCCAATTTGTACTCGGTAAATATGGACCAAATCTTACAAGACTACACACAGAAGCTATGCAATATGTAATAAAGCAGTTGTCAAATTCTCACAAACAACTCAAAAATCACACCAAAAATTAGAAACAAGCTGGCCTCGTTCACTTTGCTAATTCGAGTTTAGAATTCGAGTTTTTCTACAGTAAAAAGCTCTCACAAACAATCACATCTAACTTTTTTGCTATAGTAAAAAGCTCTCACATAAAATCACATCTCAACTCGAATTCTAAACTCGAATCAGCGAAGTGAACGGGGCCTAAGAAACGCGAGTAAATAAATACAGAGTTTAACGAGGTTCAATCGATATGATCTAGTTCATCGGGGGACTGAAAATCATGAGCACTATCCTTAACCAATATCAATAGAGATTAATAATACCCTCAAACCTCTCTCTATGTACAGGTATCTCAGAAGGCGGAAGAAGCTCAAGAGGAAATCTAACAATACAAGGCTCGACTTTTATGGTGTTCTATTGGCTTTACAAAAACTAGCCGCTACAACCTAATTAGCTCCCATTTCCCTTATTAGGGAATGCCAGATTCTTAATCTTTCACTGCAACAAAAAAAAAAAGCTTTTAGCGACAAAATTTTTAGCGATGAGTTTTAATACTTTAGTTACATTGCACGATTATTATTATTTTTGTTTTTTTACGCCTTTTTAGCTATGAGTTTTCATAATATCATCACTAAAAGACATTTTTTTTTTTTTTTTTACTTTTAGCGACGATAAATTTTAGTGACATTAGAGTTTTTAACGACGAGAAATGTCATTGCAAAAGTTCATTTCTCTTATCGTGTTTTAATCCTATAATAAACTACTTTATCAAATCTATTTGACTCTGACATCTAGATATAACTAATTATCATCCAATTTCGGTTGGAGCAAACCTATATTGTATTAATGAATGAAAAATATGTAAGGTCATTAATTTGGTGATGGAAAGCACTAGCTAATCATCTTCTAAGACTAGAGATTGAACTGGAAGAAGCCAATTGAGTTCATGATCCTGACTAGTGCTGGAACTTCGGGTCGGCGGGCCGCCCGAAGCCCAAATTTTTTTGGGCTCGGGCGGGCCGGCCCAATTCCCGCCCGTCCAAGCAAGAAATTCGGGTTCTGGCTCGGGCAGCCTGGATTTGACATGTCCACCCTTGCCCGCCGCCGTCTAACCACCGTATACCGCCGTCCGCCGGGATTTGTTTGCATTTTTCCGACCAAGCCCGAACTGCCCGACCCGAAAATTGGGTGTGCCCGAATTGCCCGACCCGAAGCCCGAGTTTTTGAATTTTTTGAATTTTTCCCGCTTGCCCGAATTGCCCGACCCGCCCGAATACGGCTAGTTTTTTTGAATTTTGCCCGAAAACCCGAGTTGCCCGAAAACCCAAAAACGGCTAGTTTTTTGAATTTTTACCCGAATTCGGCCCGAAAACCCGAATTGCCCGAGTTGCCCGAACTGCCCGAATTGCCCGAAAACGGCTAGTTTTTAGTGGAACATACTACCCAACATCACCTTTAGCTTTAGGAGAACTTTTAAGAATTAGTATTTTATTTCACGAATATAAGGAGGACCCAATCTTAGGAGTTCCTGTTCAGTCTATGGAAAAAAAAATTAAAAAATATTGGTCTAAGTTGCCTTTGTTATATAGTTTAGGTACAATTTTTGATCCTAGATTAAAATTAGACGAATTAGAAAGTGGTTTAGAAAACTTAGGTGAATTTTTAGGCATCACTTGTACGGACCAATTTTCAATAATAAAGGCAAAAATATATGAGATCTATAGTAAATATGAGATTAGGTTTAGAAGCACAAACTCTAGAGTACAGGAACCGCAACAACAGGATGAAAACCCACATTCATTCTTGAATGTTTTCGGGTTAAAGAAGAAGAAGAAGAAGACAACTCAAACGGAAGCTGTGAGTGGAAGTGGATCTTCATCAACAAGTGGCAGTGGCGGCAGCAGCTTCAACGAGCTTATGGCGTACCTCAGTGAAGGCTTAGTAGTCGGCAGTGCGGCAGAATCGTTTGACTTAGTTCAATGGTGGAGGGCACGGGCATTAACTTGACAAATCTTAACTCGATTGGCAATGGATATATTTTCGATCCCAGTCTCCACTATTTCATCCGAACAAGCTTTCAGTACGACAGGAAGAATACTTGAGGAACGCCGGAATGCATTGCAAAGGGATATTGTTGAAGCCTTGGTTTGCATTAAGGATTGGGATCGGGCCGATCAACGTCTACAAGATACAATTTCACCGGCAAGCCAAGAATGGATCGATGAATTTAATCGATTAACATTTAATTTTGAAGACGATCCCTCAGCTTCAAATTAAATTGTAAATTTGTAATTTGTAAATATGTATTTACTTTTTACATTGTATTTGTAAATTACAAATTTAAAAATTAATAAAGAAATAATTTTTTTATATAGTTCGTGTGTTCATTTCAAATTTAATATATATATAAATTGTAATACTAATATATATATAAATAACTTAATATTAAAAAAAAGTTTAAAAAATTCGGGCAATTCGGGAGGGCTCGGGCCACCGAATACAAGCCCGCGGCCCGTTCAAAGTGAAATTCGGGCTCGGGCGGGCGGCCTAAAAATCTCGGGCGGGTCGGGTTCGGGCTCGGGCAAATCCTCAGACTTTTCGGATAGTCGCGGGCGGCCCGTCCAAAATTCCCGCACTAATCCTGACGTTATTATCCATACGTGCAACATGGGAAAAATTTAGAGCTAGCTAGGCCTATCAAAATAAACAAAATAAATATATAAAAAGCATATATAACGGCCTATACTTTATGAGTAGAGTCTGCACGGTGCACTATTTAGTGTATTATATATTAAAAATACAATGAACTAGCCCTCTCGACGCTCTAACTCCTTTAAAATTTTGTCCCTCTTTTACAAGTTTTTAGACTTTTTTTTTTACCTTTCATTTGCTCCTAATTTTTTTTTTAATTATTACAATAGTTTCATGGCATTTAAAAAAAATTAAATTATACTATAAGTTTTTGATTTCTTTTAAGCACTCTTATGTCAAATTTAAAATCTCTAATAAATAAAAAACCAACTATATCACTACTATATAAATTCACCTATTTTGAACAATAAATGTTAAAAATTAATATTAAACTCCATTACAAGCTTAGTTTATTCAGAAAAAAATATGAATAGATAAATGAAAAACATTGTTGTTGTTTAGTTCCATTTTAATTAGATTTAAGTCCTCTTTTTTTTCTTTTTTTTTTGTTGAAAAAAAATGGCTCTGCCACTAAGTAGACTGCTAGTTTAATTTTCTTTTTTCACTCATATCCTTTTTTTTTTTTTTTGGGTGTATTTTTACTTTATTGTCTATTTATTAGCTATTTTATTGTGTTTGACTGCTTTGTCTTAAAATTGCTTGTCTTTCGTGCTTAAGAAAGGAGAACACGATAACTTCATTGATTGTTAAAGTAAAACATTAATGAGGACTGCCTAATAAACAACAATTAGTGAATCAATTTGTGTGCTCAGGTTGACAACATGACTGTTTTTTCGGAAGTTCCATACAAGAGCCGGTTAGCCAAACTTGTAGTTCAAGCAAAACTGATTTTGAAACTCCTATCTACAAATTAACGACGCGTGGCGTCCATTGGAAAAGTATCACATTGACTACCTTTGGGCGAGCTTGTGTATCTTGCATGGACCTACACGGAAGTTATGTCCAAAACATTGTCTCCTACTACAAGCTGATAATGCGCCCTTTTGTTTTTGGCTAAATGGGCCTTTGAACTCATTACTCGTAGGTGTGGGAATTAATATTTTTTGCATTATAGGTTTTATGGTTTCACTTTACTCATAAGAATAAACCATCAACAAGGTTCGAATGTTGATGGACACACAATTTACCCATAATGATGTCCACTGCCAATACAACACATAATGAAAACATGTCATGATCAAGGGGAAAAGTCCCACCCGAGAGATGGAAGAAGATCTATATATACATATATATATATATATATTATATGTACTGATGGCTAAAATTTCAGAAAAAAAAAAAAAACAAAACAACCGGCGTGTTTGCCATGTTGTTTTGTATTATATTTTTGATGAAGAGAAATAAAGTTCGGAAAGGATGACTAGTGTTAGTTTATCTCTTTGAATGTTACCCAATTTATTTTATTAGTTTGAATTTTTTATTATAATATTTTCTCTTACAAAAATTTAATTTAAAATTTTCCATTATCAATAATTTTTTTTAAATGAATTCACTTTTAGTTAAAAAAATTTAAACAAGCGAAACAAATAGACTTTTTAAATATTAACAGGAATATTTGTTGAAACTACCTCATAATAAGGGGAGCATGATACTAGACACTTTAAATAAATATTTAGCTGGTAAGGCAAATATTTCATTTAAAATTTTTACATACGATCATATCTAACACCTAAACCTTTAACCACGATAGTTCCCGCTCTAGATGGTTATTATTATGTTATATAGAGATAGCGAAAGAAAGAGGGCATAATTTACCATGGCCCCACAAAAGAAGGTGAAGCCTCCATCAACCATCCAACCTTCAAAGCCAGCAGATAAGGCAAAAAAAACTAGGATAAACCCAATCATTCACACCCATCACATAATTCCTGAGACCCCTCTCTGTATATACCAGCCCCCACTTCTCCAACTCAACTCTGTCCACTCCAACATCACTGATCTGATCATCTTCTTCAACCTTAACAAGATTACTCCAAACCATGGCCACCGCCGCCGCTGCCACGTCACGATTTTTCGGAACCCGAATCTACAACCCGAGTCCAAACACCGGGAGATTCCAGGCCCGGTTCGGGTTTGGGTTCGGCAAGAAATCCCCGCCGCCACAAACGCCACCTAAGAAGGCCCAGCCCAAGTTCTCGTCCGGTGAGCGGCTCGTGTGGTTCCCGGGGACCGAGCCACCGGAGTGGCTGGACGGCACCATGGTTGGGGACCGAGGGTTCGACCCGTTCGGGTTTGCGAAACCCGCGGAGTACTTGCAGTTCGAGCTGGACTCGTTGGACCAGAACCTGGCCAAGAATGTGGCCGGAGAAGTGATCGGGGCGAGGGTGGAGACGGCGGAAGTGAATCCGACGCCGTTTCAGCCTTACTCGGAGGTCTTCGGAATTCAGAGGTTCCGAGAGTGCGAGCTCATTCATGGCCGCTGGGCCATGCTTGGCGCGCTTGGAGCGATCGCCGTTGAGGCACTCACTGGCGTTGCATGGCAAGACGCTGGCAAGGTGGTTTTTTTATTATTATTTTAGTTTTTGGATTTTCATTATGGAAAAGACTTACTAATTGATTCATATATATATATATATATATTTGCATGCATGTTATAACTATAAGTCAACAATATTAATAATTCCCCATATAGTAGTTTTTAGGTATGAATAATAATGCTTAGCAAACCAAATATGTTAGTTACTAAATGTTAGTATTATAATTGGTACATGACATTTGAGTTAGTTATATTACACAACTTTATTTTCAAGGATTAGAAATTTATTAACTAACAATTATATATGAATTATAAGTCAATTAACGCATATCAGATATAATGAACAAAGCTTAATAAATGATCAGATGGTGTTTTGTAGCATTATTTAATTAAGTATATATACGTGTGTTTGTAATTTATAACATGTTTGTTATTATTGTAATAATATATTTACATGAAGAATAAGAAACCTTAAACATTCCGCATGGAGGATGATCTTTTTGGCGCCATTAGCTGCATCATTTCATGCATGCATGATCTTCCAATTGTGTCGTCTTCTCTGGATACGTCCTCAAATACATGGCAGAGCATTTTCTGTCATCCGTGTCTTCTTCTCAGCCATGCAGGAAAAAAAAATTTAATGGTGGTCCACTACACAATCATAATTGTTGAAGGGATGGCAGCGGATGCTGACAAATTAACAAAATTACAAGCTTTCATGTATTTCTATACTTTCCTTTTGTCTAGAACGAACATCCAGACGTAGTCGCTTTATAGCAAAATACAGTGTATAATCACTTTATATTCGTAAAAATACATTGAAACTGTCACATATAATGGGGAAAACAAACCTTAATAATTGATTAGTCCAGCTATTTACCTCGCAAGCATAATTATGACAAACATATAGCAGCGGTTTCTGACAAATTAAAAATGTTCCATTTATACTTTTGTCTGGTGCGTAAAGCCGTAAACTAACATTATACGGACACTTAAAAAACTACAATTACAATATATATGATCCCTTAATAGTACAGATACATTAACACTATCACACAATAGTACAAAAACTTGTAATTTTGTCTTTTATTATATAATTGTGAGCATTTTTGGCTTAACATTTATTTTCTATTATTATTGTTATTATTGTTGTTATTATTATCATTACTTTTTGTTAACAGGTGGAGCTGGTTGAAGGATCATCTTACCTTGGGCAGCCACTTCCATTCTCACTTTCGACATTAATATGGATAGAGGTTGTAGTAATTGGGTACATCGAGTTCCAAAGAAACGCAGAGCTTGACCCAGAGAAGAGGCTTTACCCTGGTGGGCAATTCTTTGACCCATTGGGCTTGGCCAATGACCCGGAAGAGAAAGAGAGGCTTCAACTGGCTGAGATCAAGCACGCTCGCCTCGCCATGGTTGCTTTCCTCATATTTGGCATCCAAGCCGCTGTCACTGGAAAAGGCCCAATCAGTTTCATAGCTACCTTTAACAAGTGATCATCACGGCCTCTCGAAAAATACTCAACGGGAGCACCACCGTTGATAGAAGGTATGGTTAGCTCCTTTAGTGCACGATTCACCTTTAGTTAGTAGTAGTGAACGATGCTCAGCACTATCGATGTCTTATAGTATTATTCCGGTAATTTCTCTTTGTTCATAAGAGACCTCTAATATTTCACTAACGTCCTATAATATGTATCCAATTATTCTTTTGGACACTCATGATCGTCATCACGTTATATGTCTTCGTTTAATATTTATGATATTTATACATGTGTATGTCTAAGAAAAGATAATGCACTATTTGACTGCCATTTTCCACTATTGTTTGCTTCAAATGTGCAATCATATCACAATTCTTACTTACTGACCGCCCACTAATCAAACTCCAAAAACATGTAATTAAGCAAAATTAAACATAGAAACAAAAATGTACAATGGATTGCCTATGAGGCCTTTGACAACTCATTGGAGGTCGGCAAAGCCACGTAGCCACCCCCTGAAAGAGAACCCACTGGAGCATAACCCAGCTTATGAAATTTGTCAATCTTTGTCCGTGTCTTTATTGACGCGTCGTTCGGTGGATATGATGGACAAGTGTAGGTTTCACATCCTCAGAGTTTTCGAACGACACAGAATTAATGTTGTTCCTCTTATTTCAGTTTCATTCTTTATTCTTTTCACCGATTTAAATTTTTAATTTTAATTTTGTTACAGTTAAAAGCTCTCACAATAGTCACATCTAACATTTTTTTTGCTACAGTTAAATACTTTCAAATAAAATCATATCTCAACTCAAATCGACGAAGTGAATGAAGCCTAATTTATCAATTTCTTTCAAACACTTGAGCTGTTAATTGGAAGGCCAATTACTCTCTTTTAATAAACAAATGCAAGGATTGCTAGGAATTAAACATCTTAATTCTATACTTGGGAGCAATCAAAATGGCATGAAAGAAAAGAAAACAAACAGAAACACGTGAGATAAAAATACATGCCTCGTATTAATTTATACTATAATGAGAAAAAAAAAAAGAAACTCACTCATAATTTGGTTTTTTCTTTATAGCAAAATTTAGTGGGCGGTGCTCATGCTACAGCAACAATGCTGTTAGCACTCGGCATGAAAAGCGTGCTGACCTCACAGTTGGACAGACAATGGAGTTGGTTCTATTTATTTTTATTATTTTTTTCATTTTTGGTTAGAAAGAATTGGATACCAATTTCCAGTTTAGAAGTCTTTCTCTATGATAATATGCAAATCCGACAATTGTATTTACTCTAATTTGATCAATTGTGGGTGCATGACATAGTGCTTAAAGAATTAACGAGCCACCAACTAGGTTTGAAGTCAATTTCATCACCTCAAAATTGTTGAATTTTGTGTGCTACCTTCGAAATTTAAAAGCCCCCTCTCTCTCTCTCAACTCGTCTGCTTTTCCTACCACCTTTTATTTTATTTTTTATTTTTTTTTAATTTTAAACCAGATCCATTTTATTTTCCAACGTCCATTTGTTTTTAGACTTGCCATTGACATTGTATCAGAAAATAAAAATAAATTGCTTTTGAAATTTTTTGATGAATTTGAGAAAAAGATAAACTAACACTTTATGATAATCCTTTAAGTTATTGACTCTTTTGAGACGCATGATGCATATATATTCAGGACATACCATATTTAGCTTGTCTGAAGTTATTAGGAGTTGATAGGTAAATAAAAAAGAGTGAAATTGGTGAAAACTTATTAGCATGATTGGACAAAGCTCCATTTCTCAAGTTAGCCAAAAGTGTTTTCTTCTTTCTTTTTTTTTTTTTTGTTTGTTTAAAAAGAAAAATAAATATAATGGTATTTGCTTTCACATATCTTCATGAATCTTAAGTGGTTGCCACAGTGCTTTCATGCCTTTTTCTTTTTGTTCCCTTTTTAATTTTATTGTCACTTTCAACTACATCATCATCACGCCCATTATTGAACTCTACAGATAATTGAAGCTTCATCGAGAACCCATCTGTCACTATTATCCTAATTAGTAGCCGTGACTTGATGCCACATTTGTTAGGAGAGAAGACAACCACGAGAGAAAGAGAACTCAGCAAGAGAGAAGGAGAATATTTTTCTCAGGTTCCATTTAATATAGAAGGGAAATAAGTAGCAATATGATTGAAAATTTGAAATATACTTCTTCAATTTTTTTTTTTAATTACAGAAATATACTTCTACGATTATACCTTACCTTAAGTATCCATGGTTAGATGAAGATATTAGGAAAAGCATTATCTGAATAATAGGTTAATTACAATTTCAGTTTTAGAATTAAAATCATGATTTATGGTTTGAATTTGGATCTAAACTATAGTTATAGAATCATAATCATAATTAGAGATTTGAATCATCTAAAATTAAGGGAGGAGGTGGTTTTATTTTTTTAGAGTGATTCTAATTTAAAACATCACATCAATATTCAAATTTTAAACTATAATCATCAAAACTAAACACTAATTTTTAAAAACTATTTTTTATTTTTTATAAATAAATAAAAATTTAAACCAAAATCATAATTCTTAGTTCTAAAACCCTGTATCAAACCTTTAACTTTATTTTTTGCGTACTATGTCATGGCTATTAATAAGAAAATTGTGTATTTTAAAAAAAAAATCAAATCAAATCAAATGGGCGGAAGAAATAATTATAAAATTTGACTTATAATTCTAAAACTAATAATAATGCTTATCCCACGGAGAAAAGAATTAGAAGCCCCCTGATTTTTCTTTTGCTGAAACTCCCCCTTTTCCCCTATTTTTCCTCCTTTCATTGACTCAATCCCATTCTTTTACTTTTTCACCCCTTACCAAATATAGCAAAAGAAAAAGGAAAGAGCTCGGCAAAAGAAAGCGCGTTCATGGGTTTTGTCTCCAAGTAAAATATTGGAAGCTGATGAGAAGATAATGCCAGGAGTTAGGTTTTGGACAAAATACCACTAGTTTATGGAATTATGGCCAATACGCCAATTAAAAAAATAATTGTTGGCAGTATATGTAAATACGTGCAAACAAAGGGATTAAACAGTTAAATTATGCTTTCCTTAGTTATTTTATTTTCATATTAAATTGCATCGTTTCAAAAGAAACTTATCACTTATCAGTTAATTAATTTTCTTTTAAAAAAAAGAAGTTTTCAAAAAGAGCGAAACGAAAAGAAGAGAAAAAACCGTAATATACACGTCTTGTCAATGCTCCACTTTTACAGATTAATAAGAAGAAGGAAAAAAAAAAGCCATTTATAATTGTTGTGTTGTGACTTGTGAGATGCGATAGCTTCTCGGCCCACATTTCTTGCGAACTACAGGAAATCAGAAGCTAAACTGCGCAGGTAAATTTTCAACGATTCTCTCTCTAAATCTTCTTTTATTTTTTCCTTATTTGCCTTTTGTTTCCCATTTTGGATCTTGCCTTTCGTTTCTTCTTCTTTACTATTATTTTTGGTCGGTTTTCTCAACGACCCTTCTGGCTGAAATCCTTAATCTTCTTATTTCCGGTCTTGGATTTTTTTTGGCTGAGAATTTTGTTTTGTTAGGAGATTTGAGGGATGGGGAGGTTGTTTGTGGTGAGTTTGGAGGGGAAGATCTACAGCTGCAGGCACTGCCGGACCCACCTTGCTCTTTGTGATGACATCGTCTCCAAGGTTGTTTTGATATCATGTTGGTTTTTTTTTTTAATCAGTCAAAATTTTTGTTGGTTTTGTGATTTTCGTTTAGAATTTTCATCTGGGTGTTGGCAACTCCCTTGGTTCCCTCCCCCCCCCTGATAATGCGTTTGTGCTGTTTCCGCGAAATTTCTGGGAAGCTTTGTTTTGTTAGATATGTTATCTTAATATCAAGTGAAACAACATTCATGTTCCACCCTTAAAAAAAAAAAAGAAACAAAAAAAATTTTGAAACAATACTGGATGATCACGACGTAATAGATGCTGTTTTGTTCATAGTTTATATCCATGTTTTAATTTTGGCCCTTTGATATCCCTCTCTCTCTTTTTCCTAAATTGGAAAAATGAGAATTTAAGATTCCCCAAGTAATTATCTTCCTAAATGTATGATCTTGTTGGAGCTGGAAAATGCTGCTCTGTTAAGCTTCGTTGTTCCACTTAAATGTTCTGTAATGTTTGTATTATTGATCAGCATTATGGCCTTTTGAGTGGAGCGAGTGAGGGTGTGTTTTATAATGATTCTGAAACTAATAAGGAAAGTGCTACATGTTTTTCAATGTTTGGTGATTTATGACTTGAACGATGCCGTGTAGTGTAGATTTTGCATTTCGTTTTTGTGGTTGTTTTGTTTGGTAATGCGAGAGAATGCTACATCATTCACAGTTCATATCTTGAGAACGTTTTTGGAAATCTGTTTTTGTTTTTGTAATCAAGAAGAACTACATTGTACACTTCGAATGGTTAACTAAGTCTTTGGCCACGATTAGCCTTTGGGGTGCATGGTGGGGGTACTTCAAAAAACGATTAGGCTTTATCGGCATCTTTACACTTTCTACAACACCTTACCATATGTGGAAGAATGCGTATGTCTTAATATTGATCCTCGTTTTGAGTACTAGGGTACATCTAGGAACGGTTTCTTGCACAGTAGTGACTAGTTTTTGATATTCATTGCTTATGTGGTGTGCTTATATGTAGTAGGAAGGCATTTTGTTGTTTGGTTCTGAAGCATTCTTTAGCTTTCTAGTAAGCTGAAAGCACATTTTGTTGTTTGATTCTAAAGTATTCTTTAGCATTTTAGCCAATTTGTCCAGAAGATACTTTTCCTGGTAGGGCAGTTATGGAATTTACATGCATTAGTGCATGTATTCTCGTATTTGTTGCCACAAATAATACGAGCTTAGAGGGGATAGGACTTTAAGTGGAGTTGAATCACATATGATGCTGGGTCAAGCTACATTTTAATTTGTAGGGCCCGTTTAGTTCGCTGATTCGAATTTTTAATTCGAGTATGTGACTTTATATGAGAGCTTTTTACTGTAGTAAAAAAGTTAGATGTGGCTGTTTTTTAGAGCTTTTTACTATAACAAAACTCGAATTCTAAACTCGAATCAGTGAAATGAACGGGGCCATAATCGCGACAAGTTTTAGGATACACTTCAATGCTAATTCAGTTTGCTAAAAGCTCTATTCTTTCATTTTATTTTATTTTATTATTATTATTATTTTGACATTTTTAGAGTTTTTAATTTCTCGCATCCTACAAATGTTGAAAGCGAGTTTTGTGAGTAGCAAATTTCTGACTACGTGTTTTGCCTGTGTTTGATTCAGTCCTTCCACAGCAGGCATGGGAAAGCTTATCTCTTCAGTAAGGTGTAAGTTTTCTTTATGTGTGCCCCTTACACTTGTGTCAGTATGAATACAAGTATGCAGACTAATAACCCTATCACTAAGTTTTGACTCTTAAACCACGTTCTAGTGCCATGTAGAAGTTAAGGGGTTTTTTGTACTAGTAGAACCAGAAATCTTATACTGCCGAGTTCGCACTTCCTTGGTTGGTGTACTGTTGTATATGCAATAGTTGGTTTTGTGTATAATAACAACGCTTTCGTCTTATCACAATGTAATGATGGAATAGCCAGTGGCCACTAATAAGCTCCAATGCCCTGGAATCTAGGCCCTTTTTGTCAGTTTTATACGTGTGCATATAGAAGTGGTTTCTTTGAGAGCTGGATTTAAAATTGGATGATCAAGGCTGATTTCTTGGTGAAAAGAAGTCGGTGCACATTACATGATTAATCCTTCCTAGTAGGTAGTTCTTATCTCTGATTATTTGACAGAGTTAACGTCTCTTTGGGAGAGAAAGAGGAGAGATTGATGATGACTGGATTGCACACTGTTGCTGACATCTTCTGTGTTGGCTGTGGCTCGATTGTTGGGTGGAAATATGTAAGATTGAGAAGCAGTGATACCATGATGGATTATAATTTCTGTACATTCTTTTGCCTCTATAAGTTATTTTTATGATTTCTTTCAGGAGACTGCCCATGAAAAGAGCCAAAAGTACAAGGAAGGAAAATCTGTTCTCGAACGGTTAGTAGATTATAGAGATCTAGAGTAAGAGAAAAGGATCCAATACTAGTAACTATAAATTGATCTTTGCAAGTAAAATCTGTTGGTTTAAATGTGGGACAGGGTCAAGGTTTCGGGTCCTGACGGAAACAATTTTTGGGTTAGTCATGAGACGCAGGTCGGCGGAAGTGATGCAGATGATGCTTGATTTCCATTGATATCCAATAATAATTGTACATTCTTTAACTCTCCATTGATATTGTTCAAATCATGTTTTCGTTCCAAAACTGCAAACTTCTCATTTGGGGTGGCTCCTCGCCCGCTCGTTCTTCAATAACAATAACATTTTATTGTTGATTATGACAATGTGTTCTAACTTTCCTGTGTTCATGTCCTACAATGTTAAAGGTTTGTGTATGTTGGTATTAGACAACTAAGGCACGGTTGTTGGCAAGTAATGGACAAATAGCCATTGCCTTTTCCTACTATATGTGGCTTAAGTGGTATAAACACACAAGGCATATCCTCGTTTAGTTACTCCACAAATTAAGCTTAGGGGGATTGACTAATTGTTAAACTTTAATGAATCAAATATGTCTCACAATCATACGGTGAAACTTAAAAATAATGCTTTTATCCTTTAATGACTATTTTCTAAACCGGTCTATTTTAAGCCGTCTTCAAAATACTCGTGATGTAACATGGAAACAATTAAGCATACGTGGCCGTATACTTGCAGGTCTTTTTGGTTCATACGTTTGAATATTGACTTTTGAAAAATGAAATATGAATCAAACATGCGAATTAGACACAGCATTGGATTTCGGGTGGATTTTTTTCTGCTTCCAATTTCTATATTCGCCATTTCTCTCCACATATCAAGATATTTCTCAGGTACTGTATTTTTGTACACAAAAATCTTGATGTAGTCTAGTACCGAGCATCTTCTGTCACTACCAAGTTTTGAGCAGGTTAAGTACCGGGTTGCACTGCTTTCGGGGGCAAAAAAAAAAAAAAAAAAAAAAGTATTAACTGAAAGGCTGATAATCCATCTATCAATGTGCGTTGATTATGATCCGTAAAGTGCTGGTTTCTTGTTATTGTCATGGGCTAAGAAAGCATCTAATCTACATCAGATCGGAGTTTTTAGTGTTTTTCTAAATTCTAACTGGACGACCGTGACACTTGCATGTATTATTTCTTCTGTTGCAGTTCTGTGGCCAAAATATCTCGGACATATTAGGTACGTTTGGAACTCATTTTAAAATAATTTTATTTTTGTATGAAAATGAAAATGAAAATGTTTTCAATTTCAGACATAAATAATTTTTGAAAATGTGTTTGGTAGTTTTATCAAGAAATTATTTTCAGTATAAAAAATCCATTAATGTCTCTCTCTTTCTTTGTGCTCGAGAGAAGAGAAAACAGAAACAAATAATGAAAAACGACTAAAAGTTATTTTTCATTTATCTCTCATTTTACACTAAATCAAAAAATTGTTTTCATTTCTGTTTTTTTGTCTTTAATTGTGTTAAACGCCGTTTCTCTACCGTTTTTCATTTTTTCTTTCTTGAAAAATGTAAAAAATAAAAATAAAACCAACTCCAAACAGGGCTATTATGGTGTGTTATCCCTTCACGAGGTTATTTCTGTTGTGGCCTACAACATTAGAGAATTTGGCAGGAACCAAACAAAAAAAAACACTTCTCTGGTAAGATTAGAAAAAATAAACTACCAGTAGTTCCTTATTTTAGCCGTTAGATTTGTATTAGAAACTATTTATTCTACATACTTTTAACATGATGGAATAGTGTTGCGAAATTGCTTTTGATTCAATTGAAGTATGTATGTGCTCACAAGTAAACGAATCACAAAGTAATAAAGTATACCTAAATACAGGTATCGTCCCTCAAAGATTGAGTTTTTGCAAGTTAAACTAAGTACTGCAATTACAATAACTATAACTTTATCTAAGCAATCAAATTCGAGTGACTGTAGCAATTAAAACAATAGAATTAAACTAACAAAGCAAGTAAAGAAGAAATTTAGAAACAAGAAGGGATCGAAGGGAACTTTGATGGTATTAAGGTTGCTAGGGGTCCGATTTCATCCTACCGAGCTATGCTAATCCGATTCTTAAACTTGTTAACTAATTTTACTCAATTCATTAATCTTAGGATTTTGAAAGTAATTTCACTCCCTCCCCTGAGTGCCGAGTAAAATAATATGCAAGACCTAGTTAAACAATATCCCTATTAGCCTAACCAAATCAAGCATCAATTAAGCAACCTAATATTGATTACCCGAATTAATTGGCCTCCCAAACTCAACTAACTCTAGGTTGTGTTTTCCCAAATCTAACATGTGAAAATAACCCTCCCAAGCTTAAATCCACATGTCTATATCTCTAATTTATGAAAACACAAATTAAAACAATTAGCATAGAGAAACACAAATGGATTGAAGTGAAAATACATTAACAAGCATATATAATCTTCATAACATAGCAACGGTAAAACAACATCAAACCCCTAGCTTTAAAGAGTTTAGCTAAAAGTATACATCAAGAATCCCATAGCATAAACTATAGACAATCCAAATCTCATATCCATGATCTACACACAATCAAGAAAAATACAAAATCTAGAAGAAAAAAGAGAAAGGAGAAGAAGGCAATAAAACTCGTTGAAGAACATGCTCCAAATCTTCAAGCTCTTGTCCAATCTCCAGGCATGCCCTCCAAAACCTCATATTTTACTCTTGTAGTTCTGTTTTTGTGTTTCCAGTTTCCCCTTAAGTTTTTTTGTCAAGATCTATTTATACCTCCTTCGAAATAAGTGCAAATGAAGCCTTAAAAGACTGTAGAACGCGTGGAGGCGCTGTAGTGGATCACTTTCCCGCTGCAGCACCACTTAAAATTCCATAAAAAACCCTAAGAGTGCAGGCTTTCCCGCTGCAGCGGGTCTTCAGTTTCTTGGGGGCGCTGCAGCGTAAAATGTTGGCGCTGCAACGCCTGCGGCAGCATCCAAGGGCAGGGTTGCTGGAGTTTACGCTGTAGCGGGTACTCAATTCCACTGCAGCGGCTTGAATGTTGAACTTGGCTCCTAATTCCACTCTTTTGAAGATCTTTTTATTCATTTTAACTCAAACGTACAAAAGAAAGATAAAACACAATAAAAACACACTAAAACCACCAAGAACCAACAAAAATAGTCAAGATTGGTAAGTAATAAAATCAAGCTATCAAATAGTAAAAAACTGACACTATAAGTAAGCTAGGCTTACTAGAGAAAATTTTTAAAAAAATAAGTTTATGTTTTTTTTTTTTTTTTGGGAGCTTTTGTGATAGATAATTTATTTGCCGAATTATTTCAGAATTAATAATCAAATATGTGTGTGTTGTGAATGTTAAGTGTGATTTTTAATACAAATAAGGGGTTAAGATATTTTTTCCTTCCAACTATTTTGAAGTATTAATACTCTTATAATAATGTTCATAAAGAACAAATATCCATTTTTTGACGGTAGTAAATAGCATATTTTTTAAATTAAATTAAGTAAATAACAAATTTTAAAATATTTAAAGTAAATATTAGTAAAAAGATGCCTCATAAATTTTTTTATGTAACTAAAGATTTAAGTGATAAAATTTTTATTACGTAAAAGTTCTTTTTACTACTGGATTTATATGATAAAAATATTTTTTTATTAAATAAAATTTTAATTTACTGCTATTAACTTTAAATAATTTTAAATTTTATTATTTACTTCAATTATTTATTGTATTTTTGCTATTTATTTTATTCTCCATAGTTTTCCTTCGCAATAAAAGAATATGTTTGAGAAAAAAAATCATCACATAAACGTGTTGGGTAACGAAATCATGAGTGCTAAATTTACTTAATTCACCTTAAAGACGTATCTAAAATATTATTTATTATTCAGTAATGTGAAGTTCACACGGTTTATTCTCTCGATTTTTTAAGTTTTTTGTGACTAAATAGCCAACCATGAGATAAGGAGCATAATTTTACGTGCAATTTGTAAGTTTTGAAGTTTAAGGGTAAAAATAGAATAACAAACATACTTCAGTGGGCAAAAGTGAAATTAACCATAAATTAGCTAACAGTACTTTCATATTTAAGGATTAACTATCAATATTATAATATTTATTTCTATTTTTCACAACTGCCATTTTTCAAGTTTGTCCAGGGCAGTTGAAGAAAGAAGCCGTTGGTTTGTGTAAAATCTAGCGGCAGAAGTGGTCGGCTGAAATTAGAAAGTCAAAATTATTCTGCAAGAAATTCGAAAGCCAAAATTATAGGTGTTGCTTCACGTGGCACCGATTAACAGTGGGACTCACTTCGTCGTTGCCCGGTGGCACTTGTCTCCTGTCAAGTTCTAAAAGATTCCCTACTCCCTGGGAGGACCGAAGCCTTTTTGATCTATTTTCTATTCTCAGTTGAGAAGAAGAAATTGTTGGAGAGCTACGAAAATAGAGCTTGTTTCATAAGTAGTTCCTATTTTTAATTGTTAGATACTGTTTATTCTGAAACAATTATTAAAAATTATTTATACAGCATATTTTTATGTCTCACGTAATTTTAATTAAATTTAACGGTTAAAAACAAAAAAAATACCAGTAATTTATCTTTTTAAAACCTACCAGATAAACTGCAAAGGGAGCTTAAAAGCTAATAAATAAGTTTCAAACATTGTTCCAACTTCTAAGCATCAATATGTTTTGGAGACATTTTTTTTCTTCTTCAGATTACTACTATACTAATAGTCAAGGCTTGTTAAATAGTTCTCTATTGAGCTCTACGAAAGACAATTGAAATAGATTCGAGTCTCGAAGGAATTCAATTGATTAAGTATAGAGCCCAACAAAAAAGAAAAAACTAATCCAAATCCCACGTTCTATTCATTGAAGCAATCAGAAGGCAGATTACTTGGTATATCTAAATGGATAAATACACATCCATATGCCATAGTGAACCTGGATGAAGGAAGAAACTGAAATGAACAATGCGTAATACAAGAAAAGCTTTCATTATAGATCAAACTTTTTGTGCCCCAGAAGTAATCACCGCACTAGACAACAAATTCATGAATGTACATTGATATATATATATATATATATATATTTTTTTTTTTTTGTTTTCGGGATTGGAATCCAATAAAGCCTCGAAGAAGTAATCAAGTCATCCAAGTGAATAGATCATCCGCTCACCAACCTCTTTGCCTACAACTCTCAAGTATCTATGCAACTGGGTTTCCAAGTAACTCCTTTTCGAGGGACGAAAAGCTCGCTGTAGATCCTGCATGGGGTAAGCACAATGTGGTGACTGGTGAGTAAATTAAATGACAAAGGAAAGAGCTATATTTTTGAGTCACTAAATATACAATGGAAATACACACCTTGTATTTTAGACAAGTTCCTTTCAACCCAATTAGAATGTTGTTGATATCTCCAATTTCGAATTGAACAGATTCCGGATCGCTGGATTCTCCGCCTGATTCATCGTCCGAACTCTCGTATTCAGGATCAGCGTCCTCGTTGGTCTGATGCATAGGAACATCGTTGGAGCCTTCGAAGCTAATGTCATTGTGTTCCACTTCCATGGCTTGCTCAGAAGCATTGGGGTCTGAAGACTCTCCATCTTGTAAGAGAGCACAATCTGATAAGACGACGTATGCCTTTCGATCTAGGAAAGGCCTGGTAACATCAAATGAAACCCACCTGGAGAAGGGAAATCACGTATCAGCTCATCAGAAAAATCAAACACTTGGGATGTCCACGACACTAGCAAGTTTTCGCAACTTAAGTTTTACTTATTTGCAGCTCGAATGTCATCTATTTATTTCTTCCCATCTAAGGTTTTTCTCCTTAAAAAACATGTCAGAGAGAATATCAACTAAAAAATGAAAGGGGTAATGGAACGCAGCATGGCATATACACATAAGATAAGAGGTCAAATTCAAAATAAAAAAGCGGTATTGATAATGTCGTCTTAGAAAGGCATTACATGCCCTGCAAGGTCATATTTATGTATACAAAGGTAACTCACTGGTAACGGAGAGGACAAAGAAGCTCGGACGGCCGATATGTTGCTTTATATCTCATCTTATTGCAGGAGTGAATATAATACCCAAGATAATAAAACTGGAGACTTGGGCAATGGATTTGATTTTCTTTCACCCAATTTATTTCCTGAAGCGCTGAGTACTTGCCAAGTGATAGAAAGGCAAAGTCCGGATCCCAGAACAAATATTTACTTGACAAACATCTAGGGAGGATATCTACGACACCAACTGCAACTAGTTGCCCATCAATTACATATTGTTGATGGAAAGAGCCAAAGCCACAAGGTGGAACTGTACCGTCATTGGTTGGAGGAACAAAGATTAAGGGAGTGTCGACCAGAAATCTTTTATATGAACTTTCCGTGACATGATCTGGTGTATCATTATGGACTTTTATCTGATAACGTCTATACAATGCATACTCTTCTGGATCAAAACTGGATCTTTTCAAATGGATCTCAAGCTTTCTTCTTTTTACAGGGGAATGCTCATAGCTATTCCCCAAAGAACACGGTTTACTTTCACGTCTTGCAGCAGATCCTTCGGTCACAGTCACAACCTCAGCACTTCCATCTAAGGAAGCTTTAATGGTGCCAGAATAAAAATTTATGTGTCCATTGCAAGCCCTGACAGAAAGGCCAGAGGTTTCTGCTAGCTGATTTAGGGAACTTGCCAGCTTTTCTGAAATAGCCTTGGAAGACCATTCATCCTTAACCTCTTTGGAAACTCTTGAACGGTGGGTATCCTCCATAGCAGGTTCTGCTCGCTTTTTTATGGCAGCCGCTATTTGGAATGCAATATTGCTGCAGTAAAGTAGATTTTCTGATCCCTCAACAAATAGCTTTCTTTTTCCTTGTAAAACCTTTTTAACAGAAGCTTTTGGCAATTGAAGATCATTAGGAAATTGCCCACTCTCAACAAACGTGTGCACCAAATTATCAATTTTGTCTGCTAAATATTGCAAGATTTTTTCAGCATTATTTTTTTCTGCATTGCTGCTAGACAAGCATTCTTTCATTGATGAGCTTGAAACTCCAAGATCAGCAGAACTGCAGGTTCCCTTAGAAGCATTTGAATCCTCCTTTAATCTGACTGGCTTGTTAGAATCCAGGCTTCCATCTAAAAACCTAGGCATAGACTGTTGTCAGGGCTCACTACAAAAACATATTCACAAGAAAGTACATCCTTTTCAGAACTTGAAAATAACCTGAAAATCTCGAAACAATTTTTAGCTTATTAATTAAAGCACTACATAATAATGGATACACATTAATTTTCAAGTGACCTAAAATCTGTCACCTCACAGCACCATATATTTACTTCATGCACAATTGCATGAAAACAAATGAACTTAGCTAAACCGTTGACTCTCTTTTTCTCCTTTCGCAGATTGTAAAAAGAAATGCCCCTCAAATGAAAAGGCAATAAAAGTATACCTTTGCACCCGTCTAGTCACTTGAAGTTGCTCTTTAGAAGGAGCAAAATCACCAGCTCTCAAACGAATAGTATAAGAAGGGCAGCATGTTTTTTCCATCTCAGGTTTGTAAAGGAAAGAACCAGATCTTCTCCAACCTCGGTCAAGAAGATCTAAGAAAATTTCATTAGTTATGAATAAAGCAATTAAACATTAATCAGAATAAATAAAAACTGGCCAATAAAACAACAGGAAAAATAATGGTATCTTATTCGCACAAAAAATGGTAAATTCTCCTCTAGAACATTAGACATTACACAAATGTGTGTGTGTGTGTGTGTGTGTGTTTGTGATATAATATAATGAGTTGAGACGTAAAATATTGCTAGAGAGGCCAACTCTTGGGAATATAATTCATTAGTTTATTTCAGATAATGGAAGACCCTGCTTACAATGAGCATTCACAAGCACAGGGTCAGGAACGTCTAAAGATCATCTAAAAACATAGGTTCAGTAACACACTGAATTATGGTGAGAGTATGTGGAGTTTAAGACAACCCTAAGCATCCAGCATCAGAACAGGAATGTCAGACCACCCCAGTTGACGAGCTATGTAATTTTACAAGGATGCCTTATATTCAGGATATAACCGTCGGAAATCAGACCTATGACATCACGAAGATCAAGGGCCCTATTATAGTGTACAAAAACAAAAGCAAGTTTCAGATTTACAGAATATAGAAAGAGTTAAATTCGCCAACCTTGATAGTCATTAACTGTAAGGCTACGAGCCCATAAACCTGCAAAACCAATAAATATAGAACCACTATCAGACATAAATTATCTATACATGATTGTTTAACCACACGCGAAAACAAAAATAATACAGTTAGAACAACGAACGTTAATCTAAGGGAAATGCTCAAAATCCCGCGTTATCTACCAAATTTTCTGTACCAAATGATGTGATGCGTTGAGTTGTTATGCTCCAATTGGTAAAGTACAAATTTGTACAATTTGATTCCATAAATTGGAAAATAACCATTTACTTGTGGAATCACTTGGTAACATTTGGCAGATTATTTGGGATCCCTAGCATCATCCTTAAATATGACGTGGTAGATACAACCCCAAAATAATGAAAGGACATTTGTTACTTTAAATGGGTTTGCTTAAATGCATGTTTTTGTTTCTTCATGTATACGGTTTTTATATCACTCATCCACACGATACAATCAACTTACAGACATAAGCAAAATAACAATGCAGTTATTCCGATGCACTAGAGACGAGACATGGATAGTTAGTTGGTCTCTGAAAGAGAAAGTAACAAACGTTTCAAGTAGAAAAATAAGTGTCCGCAACCAAGCAAAATTTGATCATGCTCAGATTTCATCGCAAGAGTGGTGAACGAACTTATCGACAATTCTTATAACTTTTTCAAATTTAATTAGAGTACTAATTCACATAATATAAACGGTAAAAAAAATTAAAAAGAAAAAAGAAACATAAAATAACTTCCACTTAGTCTCAAGAACACGAAATCTTGAAATTACGCAAATTTCTCTGAATTCCCCTCGAAAACATCGTTGACCAAATAACCAAACACAATCAAATAAAACAAAAGATCCACAGAAATTCTGATTAGCTTGATGGTCCAAACTTCAATTCCAATCAACAAGAAGAATTCTAACAAACGATCGAATCAACCAACACCGATCAATCCAATCACGAAAACAAAGAATCATAAAGAGAAGATAGCAAAGCGATTACGGAGAGGATTTAGAGACGAACCGTGAGAGATGCTGGTGCGACCGGGGGATCTACAATAGCCGCAAGAGCTTCGATTCCTTCCGCAATCGACGACCAGACTTTCGCTGCCGAAGCCGCCGCCGCCATTGTTGTTGCTGTTGTTGTTGTCTTCGTCGGTGGTGTTGGCATCGCTAGTTCTGCTGCTGCTGCTGCTGGCCTCGCTCCTCATCTTCCCTGCCATCTCCGATTCTCTTTCTTCTTCTTCTCTGCCCAGAGTTGGCTCTTCTGCGTCGGGGGATTACTGATTTACAAGGGTGGTTCTAATTTCTATGATCTATCATTTGATTTCTGCTCGCGAAGAAAACGACGTCGTTTGACGACATGACGAATATGGACCCGTTTAGTTCACTGATTCGAGTTTTTAATTCGAGTTGAGATGTGATTTTATATGAGAGCTTTTTACTGTAATAAAAAAGTTAAATGTAATTATTTATGAGAGTTTTTTACTGTAATAAATTTTAAATTCTAAACTCGAATTAACAAAATGAACGGACATATTTCAATTGAAAAAAAAAAAAAGCAAATGAGAAAGTGTGAGCAGAAAAAAGGCTAGTTGTGGTACACGTGGTAGTTTGCTTTATTGGGTCACGGAAGACGGATTCCGCCGAATTAAACCCGCTAATGGCATCTTGTTAGTCCTACGTGGCAGCAAATCCTACTATACTCAACCTTTTTAGTTGACCTTAATATTAGGACAAATTTTATAAATTCTTCCTTAACTTTAACTTTGTTATTTATGTTAACATCCTCTCCTAAACTTTAAAATGTGTAGATTGTGTTCTTTAAATTTTATCACTTATCTCAACATATTCACTGAGTAATTCCATCAAATTTTTTAACAGAAATACTTATAAACGCATTATGAATTTTATCACTTGTGTTAATACGCTATTTAAACTCTGAAATATATATGTCTCTAACTTTCTCCTTCTATCTTGAGTCTATCAATTTTTTAAACGAAAATATTGATATGACCATTAAATTACTAATTAACTATAATATTTGAGGTTTATTGAATGTCTTTCCTTTCAAAAAAATTAGTTATGCAACAATTCTCAAAATATCAATTGATTAAAGACAATAAAGAGGGAGAAATGAGGAGCAAATCTGTATAAAGGTGATGGATTTTGTTGTAGGGTAAAATTTCAAACCCTAAGCTGGGCATTGGATGAGACCCGCGCATCATAATTAAGGGCATTAAATGGCCGGAGACAGCTTTACCCTAACTACCACGTCGGATGATGGTTCACTTACGAGTAGACCACAAGTAAAGGAAGTGGCATGCAAAGGTGGTCGACCACTTTTGGGGAGTCAAGAATAACAGGAGGTCGACCACACCAGCATTTGTAAGCGGAGGTGGCTCTGAGAGCACCTACGAAGTCGAGTCCATGCAGATCGAGAGAAGTACGAGACTTGTTCCAAGATTTGTGATTTGTAATTAAAATATACAAAGTAAGTAGGGAAGTAAGTGAGGAAATCATGTTGATTAGCAGAAATCCCAACCTACCGGGAATATTATCTCCAAATGTATGGAAAATATACCAGAATAAAATAAGAAAAATTGTAGAGATTGCAGTGGATATTTATATATGGAGAGGATTAATTCAGAGAGAGAGAGACTAGACACAACTCTTGAATTAAAAATTAACCACTATAAATCATTGTGCATTCTTACTGCATAATCTCCTCTTAATCGTGTTTTTGATCTTCCACATTGCACTAACCACTCTGAAATTTGATATATCTTGTTGACGAATTTCTACCGTTAATAGGTTTGTTAATTTTTTAGGTTTTTTTTTTTCTTTTTCATTAGAATAAGCTTATTAAATTAATAGATTTCTTAATATAGATGATAGATTCTTCCTTAAATTTTGTATTATGTATTTGTTTTTTTTTTATGGTAAAGAGTTTTTTTTAAGGTTTGTTTAGTTAATGGGTTTCTTAAGGTTTGTGTTGAAACTTTTAAAAAAATATGTTTTATGTCGAGCACTTCTATTTAGGTTAAATATTATTAAGAAAAGACTAATAAAACTCATTACATTATACTGATTCGCTCCTCATTTTTTTCCCTCTTTATTGTTTTTAATCAACTAATATTTTGATAATTGATACCTAACTAATATATTTTTTTTAGAGAAAAACATTCAATAAACCCCAAATATCATAGCTAATTAGCAATTTAACGGTCATATCAACATTTCTATTCCAAAAATTGATAGAATCAAGATGGAGGGGAAAAAGTTAGAGACATATAATATTTCACGGGAAGAACATGTACATTTAAAATTTCAAGGGCATATTGACACAAGTAGCAAAGTTCATGGGCATTTATAAACACTTCTGTTAAAAAAGTTGATAGAGTTAGACTTAGGGGCCATGTTGACCCAAGTGACAAATTTCAGGAGATAAAACATGCACATTTTAAAGTTAAGTGGGCATGTTCACACAAGTACCAAAGTTCATGGGGAATTTATAAAATTTGTCCTTAATATAACCGGTGAGAAAAATACTTAGGACACTATAATGACATGTTTACTTATTAGGATTGAGGAATATGAGTGGGAAATGAGAATCAATCTCATGTTTACTTGTTCTTTCTTATCTTAAAATGAGAGTGAGATTGGTGGGCCCCACTCAAATTTAGTGTTGAGGAATGAGATTAGCACTCCTATGCCTTCCTTTGAGATTATGACTCACATTCCTGATATTACCATTAAATTACTATTATACCCTTATTTTACTTATAAATATAAAATTAAAAATAAAATTCAAAAAATAATAATTACTATTATACCATTAAGGTAATTTTTTTAAAAAAAAACTTTAAAAAAGAGGAACAGTATGATATGAATAAATATTTAAGTTTAAAATCTTGACAGGATCTTAACCTCTAGACAGCGCTGGGTTGGGTCCAGACCAATAATGACGGATTTTGGGCCGGCCCATTTAATCATACTCAAACTTATGACTCTACTAAGATTGAAGGATAGAGTTCAACCCAAGGAGATTTTTAGAAGATTCTAGTAGTTTAATCTTATATATGCTAAGCATATAAATATTCTTCAATTTAAAGAGTGAACATTTATTTTGACTACTTTTGTACAACCAGGGAATAGAATCATGTTTTGATAAGCCTATTCGACATGCGGTCATCTGGATATGATTTTTTGAGAAGACTCCAAACAACATTAGACCTACATATATAATATGGAGATTTTTGTATTGTGGTAATTTGCTTTTGTTAGCTCGGATCATATTATGAATATGGTTCTCGAAGTGTTAACCCGAGTAAAATACATTATTATAGGAAAAGTAAGCTACTTCTGTAAAGTTATTTAATTTTAATTTTATTTCTTTTGTACAGGTTGCTAAGCTTTAGTTTGTACACGTGTTAGGGTATACTTTGTAGAGATGGAATATAACATATTCTTTTCTCAACCTCCAAGTGTTGAGCTGAGCTTTTTCCAAAACCGTTCTCCTTCGTCTTCTTCTTTTCTCTGCTTTTTCAATATTCCATCTGCTCATCTGCATGCAATTGTCTCATAACAAAATAGTACGATTTAAATGATGCATTTCCTATTATTAAGATATAAAATTAATATAAAAAGTATCGTTTCAAAAGTTAACAAAAAGAAAACATAGTATATATTATTCCGCAATTATTGCCCTCCTTTGTCCCGCAAATAGGAAGATAATACAAACAAACATTAGCTATTTGTGTTTGTCTGCAATACAGTCACTGTTTTTCGTTTTTAGTAACCCATACTCGTTTAATAAGAAGAATATATATCTAACAGACTAACACATGCACAAGCTAATTAAATTTAAAACATATTTCCTAAAAATGGCATCTTTTAAATGAAAGAAAAACTTTTAGGTACTAGAATGTGGATGCTACACCTTTTTTTTGCAAATTAAAGGTCAAGAATATTCATCAGACAATTTAACAGCATTCCTATTTTTTCTAGTAGAAAAGAAAACAAAAGGAAATTTATCGATAGATCATAAAATATAAATTACTGAAAAATCTCAATATGTATAAAAATTTATTTATTTTATATATTTATTAAATTTAATGTGAATCTAACGGTCATAAATTAATTTTAAAAATGACATGTCTGAGAAAATCTCAAAAAAAAAAAAAAAAGAAGAACATTCATGTTGACAAAATCAAAATGCCACTTGATATCCTTTACCATTCATTTCCGTATGAGCCCGTCAGGTCCCCACCGGCGATGATGTGAAAACTCCACATGAAAATAGGGCCTCAACTACAATTACTACAAAACAAAAGGACTAAACTGCAGAAACGCTCATTTCAAAATTCAAAAAAGACACACACAACAACAACAAGTGAAATAAAAATAAAATATATATATATAAAAAAAGAGGGCAATCTCGTGATTATTCACGCACCAGAAAGCCCAACCTGAGAACGTAGTCTTTAAGTGAGAGAAACAACAAGAGCAGTTGCACTGCAACCCCATTCATTTTCCCCCATTTCGGACTCCAAATCCTCTAATATTTACCATTTAATGCCACTCTCCTTCCTCTCCTCTCTGAAATTTCCGATCTTCTTCCACTTTTCACTCCCTGCAATTCCCATTCACGAGGTTTTCGAGCTTCGTTCTTCATCAATGGCGGTTCCTTGAATACATCTCATCTCTTTCTCTCTCTCTCTCTCTCTCGCTATCTCATCTTCTAGCTCACACGCGACTTGAGTTCGTACAGCAAAAATGGCGGCCTCTTCGAGCTGAGACGCTTCAAGCTTTGGGTCCTCTGCGACTTTCGCTTCCTCGTTGAGCCTTTTCCCCTTCGGAGAGAGGAAATGGAATGCTGATACATAGAATTTGTGCTTCGGACTCGCACGCCGTCTGACCTCGGTTTCAGATCTAACCTTTTGTCTCGGTTTGGTTCCGAAGCGCCATTTGATGGCGACGACAAAGCGTTTGGTGTGAATTTGTTGCGGTTGTTGGAGACGTGAAAGAGAATCTCGTGTTAGGTTTCTTTGATATTTTTAAATTATATATATTTTTAAATTTGGTTCGTGGACTTGGATTTCGAAGATGAATCGTAGTTTTAGGGCTCCAGAATCGCAGATGCTAGCGGCGATGAAGCAGAGGCAGCAGTTACGAGCCTCGATGATGAAAGAGAAAGAGGAAGAGCTCGCATTGTTTCTGGAGATGAAAAAGCGCGAGAAGGAGCGGAACGATCTTCTTCTCAACAGTTCGGAAGAGTTCGATGCTCCATTAGGTAGAGAAATTCAAGTTTCTGATTTGAAGTGTGCGGATTATTTCTTCAATTTTTATTTTTTCTGTGGTTCATTTCTTACCTAATTTGAAAATCTTGCTATTTTAGGTATTTTTAAATTCCTAATCGATGAATTTTTGCAGGATTAAAACCCGGAACTTCTCCGATTTTTAACATCTCATCGTCAACGCCGGCACCGCCGCGGAAGACTGGTGCTGATGATTTTCTCAATTCTGACAATGATAAGAATGACTATGACTGGTAATGGTTTGTTGGAATTTTCGTTTCCATTTTATATTGTTCTTTGTGTGGTATTATTATTATTACTATTATTTTTTTCTTTTTTATTTTGCTTGGAAAGAGTTCCACTTGCAGAGACTATAATGTGTTGCAGATCATACACATGCAAAGTAGGCTTTCTTTTGAAATTTAAATTCCATCCCTTTGTTTATTATCCAAGATGGGAATCTAGTTTAAGAAAATCTTTAAAGGATACGAGAGAATATTTTCTATACTCACAATTAGAATTGTCTTGTGAGTTGTTGTTGGGAGCAAATACCTTTTGCAGATGTAGCACAAGAAAGGAAACATAGATGGACACACGTATATGTGCAACTCAGAGTTGCACATGTATAGGATACAAACTTTTGAGGAATGAAACGAAAGCCATCAAGGTGTTTTTGTGGAGAGAATTTTAGAACATATCTTTCCAGGAATTCACCCCTATTGCTATGAATGAGTGCTGCGTGTCCGTGTTTGTGTTTTTAACATATATAACTTTGTTGGGTTAATAATACAACTTTGGTGGAAACGGATACATTTATCTGTCTTCTGAGTTGGCATCAATTAGATTTTTTTTTTCTTTTGTTTCAGGCTCCTAACACCCCCCGGGACACCACTTTTTCCTTCTTTGGAGATGGAATCACAAAAGACCTTGATGAGTCAGCTTGGTACACCTAAGGCTCGTCCGACAGCTCTGAAATCTAGAGTAAGCACCTTCTTAAAACTTTAATTGGAGCATTCCTTGTTCTGAAGTGTCAGAAAATGTAAGTGGTTGTTTAAATGTTGCTGGCCTTGAAATTTTCTGTCCAAGTGGAAGTTGCTATTATTTTTGTAGGCCTCTTAGAGAACTTTGCTTTTTCTATTTTCCAAATTATAGACACGTAATTATTGCTGGTTTTTTTTACCATTGCCACAACTTTAAGATGAAAAAACTGAAGCAGAAAAGTAGCAGAGGAGTTATCACTTTGATGTCTTTTCGCATATCTTCAATGAAGCCCACCTTAACATTTCAATGAAGCCACAGTTTCATTTGAACTTCCAAATTCTTGAACTTCTTGTTACAAACTGGAGTTCGTTGTCTGTATTTTTGGAAAGGCTGTCCTTGTCTATTAATCTAAGTATCATACTTGGGTGCCTCTAAGAAAATAAGTTATTGTACTCCACGGGAGTATGCCACTTGTCATTGTGTTATTATCTTCTAGATGATATCAGAGTAAATAGGTTTCCATGATACGTTTTATTGTTATATTTCAGTTCATTTTGCATGAAACATTAAATACTGTCTGCTTAAACATTTCTTCGTCGTGCTTATAGTTGGCAAACCCCCAGCCTGAGCATCCTCCCAGAAGCAGCGTAGGAAATAAACAACCAGCTTCATCCCCTGGGTTGAATTCTTCGAGAGTTGCGTTAAATTCTACAGGTGCTGGGACTCGGAGACCATCATCATCAGGAGGTCCAGGATCAAGACCTTTGACACCAACTGGACGTCCCACATTGACTACAACGTCTAAGTCTTCGAGACCATCAACACCTACTTCTAGAGCAACCTTGCCTTCAAGCAAGCTGACAATTTCTGTGACTAGGTCTGCAGTTTCCTCAGCTAAGCCCTCTCCCACGGCTAAGCCCTCACCCACGGCTAAGCCTTCACCCACAACCAAGCCAACAGTTCCGTCAAGATCTTCAACACCATTGTCAAGATCAACAGCGAGATCTTCAACACCAACTTCCAGACCTACTGTACCTGCTCCCAAGTCCACATCAAGGGCATCAACACCAACTCGTCGACCTTCAACACCATCATCTGCACCCAGTGTAACTGCCCCTCTATCTAAATCCTCTTCTTCAATTGCGAAGCCAGTTTCCACGGCAACTAGAAATCCAGTACCCTCACGTGGAGCATCCCCAACAGTAAAATCCAGACCATGGAAGCCCTCAGAGATGCCAGGTTTTTCACTTGATGCTCCACCTAATTTAAGAACATCACTTCCTGACAGGCCACTGTCGGCCACCAGGGGTAGGCCTGGAGCACCAAGTGCTCGATCTTCCTCTGTCGAGCCTGCTTCAAGTGGAAGGCCAAGACGGCAATCATGCTCTCCTTCAAGAGGACGCGCTCCCAATGGGATGGTTCACCCTAGTGGAAGTTCTGTTCCTGCAGGAAGTCGAAACCAGTACAAAATCAATGACAATGTGAGCCCTGCTTTAATTGGAACAAAAATGGTGGAGAGGGTAATAAATATGCGGAAACTGGCACCACCAAAGCAAGATGATAAACATTCTCCTTATGGTCATCTCTCTGCAAAATCTTCTCCTGAAAGCTCAGGCTTTGGTAGAACACTCTCAAAGAAGTCCCTGGACATGGCTATACGGCATATGGTATGTGTCTCCTGCATTTTATTTTATGTCGCATCCTATGTTTATTTGAGAGTCTGAGACTCGATATATCTTATTACAGAATACAATATTTTATTACTACTTATTTGTATCAAGTGTTTCGCTGCTTTTTGGTCTATGCTGATGTTTGCGTTGACCTATTTTCCCATTACCTTCTATATTTGAGCATTTTTTATTCCTCAAATTTAGACTTGGAAGTTTGGCATTCTGTCATTTTTTCTGATTCAGATTTTGACTGCAGGATATTAGGAGAACCATCCCAGGTAATTTGCGACCGTTGATGACAAATATTCCTGCATCCTCTATGTACAGTGTGAGAGCAGGGTCTGCTCGGAGCAGAGCAATTAGCGTTTCAGATTCTCCGCTCGCCACAAGCAGCAATGCTAGTTCTGAAGTCAGTGTCAACAACAATGGCCTTTGCTTAGATGGGAGTGAACTGGAAGACGATATAGGCAGCGAGCGAGGCGGTCGGTCTCCTCCTAGTGTGCTTGGTAGGTGATGGTTCTGGGGCATTTTTATTGCACATAAATTGCAGTTTCAATATTGAATTGCAACGCTCTTGGTAGTCGAGAGAAAACTGGATTCAGTGAGAGCTAACCAGAGTTGTGCTTCAATGAGTAGTAATGTGAAGTTTTATTGGAAGAATTCGCGGTTAAATTTTTAATTGCAATTCATCATTGTCTTTGTAATAGTAGGGTAACTAGTGATATTCTGAACAATCTTCCTCGCTCATTTCGTTCACGGTGTAGTGTCATGTACTTGTTTTCATGAGTTGATCGAGTTCCTTTCGTCCTCTTTTTAGAGCTTGGGGATTTGTTCAAAATACAAGGAAGCACCGAAAAAGATCTATTTTCTTTTTCGAATTCACCATATCAACTTGTAGCCATTTTGGTTCTAAACCGTCTGAAAAGGTGAACGATGAAACAAATAGATACAAATACAACAGTGGACCAAATTATCTCACTACCCATGAGCAAATACTTAGACATCAATACTTATATTATATCATCCGGATCACGATATCCAGTTGCAGGACCACAGATTCATAGCCCAAAAGTCAAGCTTCATAATCACTGTTGATTGTACTGTTACTGCCTTTGCCCAATCCAACTTTTGGCTTGATTCTAATGTCAAGAAACTTTCAAGATTGCAACATTTCCTTTTCCCTAAAAGGTACTCTTAAATTTGAGATCACTTTCCAGGCACCGCCAGCAGGTTACCTAATTAATATATATCGACTATCCAACCAGCAAGAACACCTTATGAAGAGCAGAATTTTCCAAGGTAGTATGAAAGGAAGATGGAAAAAACGAATAAAAAGCCGAGATAGAGAAGAGATTCTTGAATTTGAGTTATAACTTGAGTTGAACTTGTAACTTGAGTTTGTGTTTAGTTGTATACATTTGAGTTATGATTTGAGATAAGAATCTTTTTGAGTTTGTGTTTGAGTGAGTCAAAACTTGAATTTGTATTTATATAGCATTTAAATAAAAACTCAATGTTGATGAAAAATTTTAATAGCGTATATGAGTCGGGTTTTATTCGTCTTTTCGTTGTCAACGCATAGAAAAAAAAATCATCTCAATCAGAATCAAAACGAAAAAGTTATAGCATTTTTAAGAATAGAAAAAATACTGTTCATTAATTTGAGTTCGAGTTTCTGAACTCGAGTTGAAGGGGAAACTTGAACTCGAGTTTTAGTCTTAAACTCGAGTTTGAACTCGAGTTTAAACTCGAATTTAAACTTAAAAGAACATAAACTCAAATAAAATTGTAACTCAAATTGTATTTTTTTGAGTTTTTCACTCGAAAGAACGAGCCTTTAATTTCTCTTAAAATGTTATTTAATGTAGCATGAATAGTAAGTTTGCTGACAAAGTTGGGTCCTGAACTCTGGCATTAAAGGCTCGTTTGACACGAAATTTTTCAGAAAATGTCTGGAATTCTATTTTTAAAAAAAGCTTATTAGGTTAAAATAATTTTTAAATTTTTTAATAAGCAATAAAAATGTTGAAATAAAATTTATAATACCTTAATAAAACTCGGTTATAAACATTGAACTTAATTTAAAAGTACTATTTCAAAAGCCTAATTTTGTGACTTGGATTGGAAGCACTTATGAAAAATTAAACACTTGCAGATCATCCAAACACTTTCAAAAATAATTTTTGAACCTAAAAAGCCAAAAGCAGCTTTTAAGAAGCTCTTCTAAACAAGCCCTAACTAGGATAGCTTCTACTAGATCTTCACTCGATCCAAAGCTCCAAATTCAACTCATTGATATGCTTTAATCTTTTGAATTTCTTCTCAACACCCCTCACCCCAAAAAATAAATGAAGAAAAGTAAAAAATTATTGTTGAATTGTCACTAAGATATCATATGATATAATAACGATATACTATATAACAAATAGAAGGTCTGCCCTCTTCTGATGCCCGGTTTCTTATCTTATACATAAAAAGGCAAAAATTAAAACAACATTCTAACCGAGTAGCCTTTTACAACTTACAACGAAATATCATCTAGAGACACTGACAAAGAAAGCTGGGGACAAATTATCAAGCAACAGCCACAGATTTAACGGGGGCAGCCGCAGAGGCCACTGCTGCAGTGGGAGCTGCAGTGCTTTTAGCATCGTTTCCGGGGGCTGCCAGTGGTGGTGGAGCATGCTTTAGGTGGGCAGGTGTGTTGTGTTTCAGTTTTACAAGTATCTGCTGCATCCTTGAAAGATCAGTTGGCCTTCCGGGCTTCGGACCTTTGATGACAACAACGGATGGCTTCTTTTCCTGATCCTTCTTGCCTCTCCTATTTTCTATAGTCGGCACTTCATTAGGAATAAGCTCGGCGATTGACTTCCAGTAGTTCTTATTAGCCTCAGCATGAAACTTCTCTTGATTGGCCAAAAACAACTGGATAACTCCAAAAGGATAAAAATCAGCTGAGCACGCATATCGTTCTTCCATAGATATTCAAGGTTTGTAGAACAAAATTAATACCACTAAGCACTAACCTTCATATTCTAGTTGTTAGAGATATACAAGATTTCACTTATAGGACACCTTTTATGGAGTGAAACTTATAGGACAAAGTTATCAACTCTAAAAGCAACAAAATTTCTAGGTAACGTTTACTAATCAGATTCATTGCTGCGAAAAGTCAAGTTTTGTGAAAGCAATTACGAATAACCAACATAATTGATTCGTTACACTTTTATGCTCCCGGTCACATGATTTCTCAGCGAAAAATTTTGACAGAACAAAATGTAAAGAAAGAATCTTCACCTACTTTAACAATTGCAAAATGAGTTCAGTTACAAGGGAAATACGATCTCAAGGGGATTTAAAACGAAAAGGCAAAAAAAAAAAAAAAAAAAAAAACGAGTTCAGTTACAATATGCAGAGCTTGCTTAAAGAGATTGGAGAAAGAATGAAAATTGTTAATGCTGCAATAAACCATCACATGCAATTTCTAGTACCCTAAACCTCATCATTTGGAAATTCTAGATATTGACCTGAGGGAGGAACCATCATGTAGGATAGCATAAAAGTAAAACTTTGTTTATTATGCTTAAATCCCTTCCCAGTAACATAAATTCTTTACTATGCCTATCAGACTGCCATTCATATCCTAATTTAACCCATTACTCAATAAATGAGCAATGATCAATCTGGAAATTATGACATTTGAAAAATTCACTGTAGAACAGAGAATGATCATCAACTATAACTCTCAAAATAGATGAAAAAGCTATCAAGATTTTAACCACCCAATAATTGAAAACAGTAAATAAGTAGGTGTTGACATCATTAATACAAGAAAATTATAGCAAACAAAGAAAAGGAGCAGTTTGGTATCAGAGACACACACATCCAAAAGTGACATAAAATATCATTCTCACCTTCTCATTTTCCCTGTTGGAAGCTTTGTTGTTTTCACAAGCGATCTTTCTCTTCTCATAGAACTCGAGTTTGTATTCATCGGCTTCCTCAATTATCTGATTCAACAACTCCTTCTCCATCCTTTCCTTCTCCTGAAGCCGAATTGCGTTCTCTCTGATTAGGACATCAAGATTTTCCATGAACTTCACTAAAATTTGCATCATATCTAGAATCTAGCCAATGAATTATGGCAAAAGCTAAAGAACAAATTACAATAATCATTACAATTGTATGATCTAAAGTTCGTTACTTCGTCACTCCAAAAATGAAAATCTTACATATTTCTTTAAGAAAATGATGAATTGAAACAAAAATTTCAATGTTTTAACTATAAACCTAGAGGATCAGTTCAAAATGAATTGTGGAGACATCGTCCCATTGAGCAGATCGGTGACAGATAAATTCGATAAATACGAGAAACAAGACGATTCGAAACCTTACCGCCTCCATTCTCTGAGAGCGAAGCCCTCCTCGCGGTCCATCTCCGATGTAGGAGGCAGAATCGGACCGTCCGATCCATCGGAGCCCTTCGGGATGGGCTCGCCGTAGGCCGACGGAGGATACTGGGCCAAGGGAACCGGTTGCCCGGTGGAGCCATGGAAGATCGGCGAGTCAGTGGGGGAATCCTTAAGAGACTCGGAGTCGACGAACTGAGTCCCGGAGAACGAGTCGTAGCCTACGCTGCCGTCATCGTCAAAGGGGCGACTCCACCCGGTGGCCGGGACTGAGTCGTCACTGCCGGGCTGAGTGAACGAGTCGGTGAACTCGGACGACATGGTCAAGTTTTTATTCGAACGCTTAGAAAAGAAAAGAAGAATGGACACAACTCTCAAGGCAAAAAGCTCCTTCCTTGTCCTGGAACGAGAAGGTCAGTATGGGCAAAGCAATGGTCAAGCCTAGTTTGACGATGGGACAATATTTTTATGACACGTTTACCCTTATGATCTTAACACAATTACGACAATTTCAAAATTAACGCAAAGAATCCCATTTAAGCTTAATGGAAAATGCAATCCTTTATTTTAATTTTTAATTTTCTTTTTCTAAAATTTGTCACTCCTATCTATCTTAAGGCCGGTAATATAGATCATGACACAATAATACGACTAAAAAATGACACGAATTTCGTGAGTTAAAGTTAGAAAAAAGAATCCGGATCACATTTGATTAACCTGAAATTGACACAAAAAACACGTGTTAATTTCGTGTCAGACACATTTAATCCGAACACGACACAAAATTTGTAAATAAATTCCAACATATATATGTTTTTATTACATATTTTAGATTTTATTGTGAACTTGTGACATCATTATAGTTGTTCTCAAAATCTTATACTATTACTTGCTTAATCTTGATGGATGTTATTGTATTTTAACGTGTTATAAATTTTAAGTTACTTCTAATGTGTAAAAACTAAGAAAAACATATAGTCCCCTGTTCATTTCATCGATTCAAATTTAGAATTTGAGTTTTGCTACAGTAAAAAGCTCTTAGAATCTGTCACGTCTAATTTTTTTTGTTACTGTAGAAAAGTTCTCACATAAAGTCATATCTAAACTCAAATTAAAAACTCAAATCAGCGAACTAAACAGACCCATAATTTTCGTGTCAATTTTAGGTTTACAGGTCAATTTCATGTCATGAGTCATTTTTGAGTCGTATCTTGTCAACCCCTAAAGTGGTCATGTCGTATTCGTGTTGTGGCTTTTAAAAAATTTCGTGTCATGGGTCGACGTGTTCAGGTTGACTATAGATTTAAGAAGAAGTGATCAAAACACGATACGAACACGACACGTGACACGAATTGCCATCCCGTAATTTATGCTATTCACATATAATGAGTTCCATTAATGGGTTGGTAAAACCAAACCTAATAGGACCCACTACTTTGTGAGTGAGGGTATTTAGATAATATGTCATGGTTTTTAAGGTTGGATTGAGTTTTGTCATGAGTATTAAAACTATTACAAAATATATCATAGTGACATTATTTAAGTTGTGTATTGAGAAAAATTATACTTGTATTTTTGTATATTTCATTTAGTACCATTAAATTTTGTGAGAATTTTGTGGTTTGTCATTGTATATATTTATAATTTTTATGAATTTCATGATTTTAAGTATCTTTAACTGTGGTATTTTCAGCAATAGTTTATGTTTTTTGGCATATGTAAATTTAAACTTAAAACTTGTGGTATTCCCTAGTTTTATCCTGTCATTTTTCTTTAAAATTAGCTCAAAGAATCTCATTTGAGCTTAATGAAAAAATGCAATCCTTTTTTTTTATAGTTTTTTTTTTTTTTTTTTTTTCTTCGAGTGCGGGATTTGAATCTTATACTTTATAGGTGTAAAATTATCATTAAATTATATTTATAATCATTATTGAACACCATTTTGAGATATAAATTTGAATCCTCTTCTCTCTCTTTTCTCTTAAGTTTCCTTTTTCTTTTTCCTTGAGATTTTTCCCCCCCTTAAGGAGAGAGCGTATGCGTAGCTCCTGCTTGGTAGCAAAGAAAGTGTGGAAATATAGAAAGCAAAAGCAATAATTTTAATTTTTTTTACAAGTACTCTTTAAAAAATTTCATTCTCGTTTTAAATACATTTTCATGTTATTTGTCGTATTTAAGGATCATATTTTTTTAATTATTTTATTTTATTTTTTTAAGCTCGAGCCCTCTTTCAAAATACATTTTCAAGTTATTTGTCGTATTTTTCAAGGTTCTTTGACCTTTCAGGGATTTTAGGTGTCGTTTCAAAACTTAATTGGCAGACTTGTTTTCAAGTTATTTGTTGTTATGGTAGCGTTTTCAGTTCGAATCGCTTGCCAAGATATCGTCCGTGTTCAGGTGGTTGTCGTACTTTTAGCTTTGGAATTGATCCTTTCACGTTTTTTGAGAAAAAAATAAATTTAAAAAAAAAATGACGTTTAACGCAATAAATACAAAATGTAGAAATAAAAATAATTTTTTAATTTAGTATAAAATGAAAGAGAAATGAAAAAAATTCTCTCAAACAGAGAGAGACAGTAATGAGTTTTTTATACTGAAAACAATCTCTTAATAAAACTACTAAACACATTTTTAAAAATGATTTATGTTTGAGATTAAAAACGTTTGCATTTTCATTAGCATATAAAAAATAAATTTATTTTAAAACGAGTTCCAAACGCATCCTTAGGCTCTGTTCATTTCACTGATTTGAGTTTAGAATTCGAGTTTTACTACAGTAAAAAGCTTTCAGAAACAGTCACATTTAACTTTTTTATTACAATAAAAAACTCTCACATAAAATTACATCTTAACTCAAATTAAAAACTCAAATCAACGACCTAAACAAGCGCTTAGTTTTTGTGGTTTTATCGTTTATGCAGGTCTTGCCTTTCATGGTAATTTAGTTGTCGTTTCTAAACTGTTATTATGCCAAATTTTCAGGTGCCAAATGTTATCGTCGTTTTTTATTTATGTTGTAGTTTTTTTGTTGGACAATAACCCAAAGACGATCAATCACCATCAAAATCCTAAAACCACCTTTACATCATCCTTGTAATTCACTCGAGAAAACTGTCAAATGAACGGTATCAGAAAATTTGTGTGAACGTGAAGGGTTGGTAAGTGCTTCGAAATTAAGATTTGAGTACCTATATTTTGGGCGAGTACAACAGGCGTCTGAAGCTCCTCTTTATCTGGAAATTGGATTTAGATATGCATTACTACACCCGTCGTTAATGTTCATACTAGTCCTCATCGCAGCCGAAGTGTAGCTGCAAAGTTTCTTGTGTGCCGCTGCCGCTGCCACCGCCATTGATTTTATCATGAACGCTCTCTGGCTTCTCTCATCCACCTTTTCCGTTTTGTCGCCATCGGAAGCAGCAACTGCTTTTTCCTAATGAAACCGACTGTCGAGGGCCTGATGACAAATTTAGGATTATCGGTAGTTCCTGTATTGCTTTGGTTTCCTGCCAATAAGCAAGACAGGAGAAGTGTATTCAATAATTCATGTTCATAAACATAATGAAGGGGAAGAAAAAAAGTGGAGAACCCGCAATTGGCTTATCTGCAAGACGAGCTTAGCTCAGACCATGCAACTATGGTATGCAATCTAGCACCTTATGTGCTTGCCAGGAAACAAATTATTTGTTCCCAAAAGCACAAATACATACATTCTTTTGAACACCTAAGCCAAATTTGACTGCTTATAAATCAAACAATAAAGCTTGAAAGAGAAAAGTGAGAGTGTAAAACCTCTGCGGCTTGAGCTGTAAGGAAAACTGGCACTTCTTAACGAGTCAGTTGGTTTTCCAGGATGCTTCTGAGAGACACTTTGTCTCTTAACAGCAAGTATATGGTAAAAATATTGTATTGAGCTTACAATTGATAGGTTACATTGTATATTTAAATAGGAATACAAGAGGACTATTCTAGGAAACTATACAAAGACAAATCAGCTAACAAAATCAAATCATCTAAAACAAGTTTCCTCATTCTAGTTTTGACTCAATCTCCTATATTTACATTCCTGTTTACTTTTTACATTCAATACCGAATATTCCACTTTCCAACATCTCTGCATTTCAAATGTGTACAAGAGTATGAGGAAACTTAGTCGTTCCTCAGAATAGAAAACAAAATGCACAAGACTACATGTATTTTGTGAACTACAGGCTAAATAATTCCAATAACAGGAATTCTAACACCTTCATCAGACCAACTGAAAATGGAAATCATCGTTCTTTATGGATTCTAATAATAGTCAGTCACTTGGTTGGTTTACAAAGATTAATGAATCCAGATAATATTACGAGCACACGCATTAGATACAGATATGCCATTGAGTTTCGACAATATAATACATGCAATTGTTGGTTCCCGAATCGAATTCGGGTGTGGAAGCGTGGCGGGGAGGCGGATTGTGTATAACAAAAATTTCAGAAAAACTTTTGAGATACTCTATAGATTATATTAATTTATGCACGAATAAATTAATCGCATTAATTTACATCAAGAACTGAATCCGAAAAAATACTTGGAAGCCGACTCGGATGATAACTTGAATTCTTTGACCACGAACAGTCCTTACTCCAAGTTTGTGTTTAGAATACCAAAGTCTTCCACGTCAATTCCTTGATTCCACGTAGACGTGTGTGTGGGCATACGTGAGACAAAACAGGTTTCTTATACACTCGAATTTCCACAAACACTAACGCATGCACGATGTGAAATTTTTGGAGAAAAATATTTTTGCTCTCTTTTTTCTTGAGAAATTCGGCCACCAACAATTAGGGCTGAATAATGCTTCAAAAATTGTGTCCATAATTTTCTATCATTATCATATTTAAAGAGTAGAAGTCAAACTTCAAAACAGAATCAAATATCTATCTCCAATTTTGAATTTGGAACAAAAAATCCCATCCCCTTATCTCCAATGTGGCCGGCCACCCTAGGGTTTCCTAACCCTGTGTGTGGCGCCAATTCAGATAGGGAAGGAAGAGAAAAATCATCTTTTATCCTGTAGTCCAATTTTGACTCAAATTTAAATTTCAATTTAAGTCAAACTTAAATTAATTTGAATTCTAAATTGAACAACTTATCAAATAAGTTTAAATGGATAAATCTAGATGTGTTCAAATTCAAGTTTAAATAATCACATTATTTAAATAATAATTAATTCTCAATTAATTATTTTTCGAGTATTTAATTTTAGAATTCCGTAATTCTAAAATTTCCATTTTACCCTTTGTGTCTGGTAGAATTACAAGGACGACGCGGGGACATATGGACCTATAATCCCGAGCTCTAATAAAATTAATAATTAATTAAACACTTTAATTAATTAATTAATTCTATTAATTCCAATAGTTACTCCACTATAAACTTGGAATTGAACTCTCGAAATTATAGACATTAATTACTTCTAAACTGTGAAGTATTCATTTGATATAGTCATTACATATAGATCAATCCTCCATAAATAATTCATAATTAGAGTCAGGTTGAATCCGTTAACCTCTCTAATTATATCTGCATCATTGAGTACCATTGATTCTCTAATGGATATTGATTCATAAAACACATTCATGAACTAGAGCGCTCTTACTAATCCAAGTACCGAATCAACACAAGAGAATTATTTATCTACTTCTTTCTCAAGAAGGAATGGATTCCATCTCGTACAATAACATTCCCAACTATCTATTTCATTATGTCTCCAAAATACAAGGAATAGGATTCAGGGTCTCAGAATCCGTAACAAGTAAATCAAAAGACATAAATTCATAAATAGGGTTTGTTAAGAACTCAGGATTAAGATCATTCTATATATGACCATCGGTAGACTCAATTAGAATTTCTATGCTTAACGGAAATTATTAGAAATTCATATTGTGTCTTTGTCCTTGTTCCACACTATCCTATTATGCGAAATACACTCATTCAATATCTCACCATATTAACAGTGCAGATACAACTGTTCCATTCTAAATGGGAATGACATGTATTAATAATGTTTTAATTAAAGATTCTGAACTTTAATTAAATTCATCATGAACAATGTTTTTGATTATTATCCTTAAACACTATCCTCTCGTATATAACACTTATATACTATGTTTAAGGTTACATAAACAATCACGGAATTTTCATTTGATATTCATAAAATATTCATAAATATATGCACATAAAATGATGAATAAACTCTTTTATTAATTAAATAATAAATATCCTATTATATCTCATGCTTCTAAGACACTATTCCCACCACAATATGCTTCAACCAACTCTGTCACCAAATGCTCACACATTACTGCCATTACATTATTGCTCCATAAAATTCATACAATAACCAACATAAATGTCCTACCTTTGGATTATAATGAATTAGGAAACCATCATCATCAATATTTTCTTCACGAATTCTTTGAACATAGTTTCTTGAGTTATGCGTTAGTTTGTGAAAAAAAATCAATTTCTATTAAAGAAGCCCCCTACATAATAAAGAATTTGGCCCAAAGACACAAAACCAAGAGAAATAATGACATGGAAATTGATTGATTTAATTTGTGCTTCATCCTCCTCATCCAATTTCTTCTCTTGCCATCATATTAGCCAAGAACACCCAAATTTAATAGAGCTAAGATTTATAAGGCGGCAAGGAAAATTGCAAAGAACATTTAAATGCGCATTTAAAATTTTCAATAGTTTACTAGCACGTGAATTATCTGTTTGCACTTCTAGTTCACTTTGGTAGACCATCTGGCAGAAAACATCTTGTATGCAGAGAAGTTTCATGAAATTGGACGATGGCATTAGAAGGGTAGTGATTCAAGGAGTGGCATACAACAATTTTAGCTTAGAGGGCAGAAAATTTTATCATTAAAAAATCTTAGATTTTTAACTTTTCCACAGCTGTACAATTCAAGGCTTCAAGCGTTGCATCTTGCTTGATGGTTGCGTATCTGGACTGGAAAACATAAAGGCCTGTATAAGTACTATAGGATAGTATATAAGTGTACAAACTCACCTAGAAAAGGACCATAAAGAAACCAAAATTTAAAAAGAGAAAGATAGTGCAGTATGATTTAGTAGTACAACACGCAAAAGGAAAAACACCATGATTGTACGGATGGACTATGATCATAATGCAATTTTATGGGACATTTGAAATATATGAACAGGTAGCTATAACTAGAGCAGCCAATAAAAGTTCCGAAACCTCGATGTGGGAACAATTGTTGATCATATATACCTTGATGGACTTTAATTCCTCCAAATTAGCCAAGTTGTCCATTGTTCTTTTGGAATCCATGGTTGTGTTCTCCAAGGATTTCATTGGATCCCTCATTTCTTCGATTTCCCTTTCCCGCTTCTCCTTCTCTACTCGCTGGCAAAAGAAACCTATTCATTAGCAAACAGACAAAACCATTCCCATCAGCAGCAGCGATGAAAACTCAACAAAACTTCTACATAGTCCTCTCTACAGAATGCAAAAGGATTTTACCTCATCCTCATCACGCCACGGTTCGAAATTGCGTGTTGATCCAGACTCAACAACATAATCTGAATTTTGAGGGTCCGGCTTCATGATTATCTCCGCCGCGCATTGGCTACATCTGAAGTAGAATCTATATATTTGAATTTGAGAACCCAAATATTTCTGCAAACACATAACAGTTGATAAGTTTTTCACTAGGGATCACGAACTTGCACAAAACAAAAAGAAACATGCTAAAGCCATAAACATTCACCAAATCAACCAAAAACAAAGGTAAATAATGAAAATCTGTTGTTGGGAACCACTTGAAAGGAGAAAGATTGAAAGAAGAGAAACCTCGGCAATGACATCTTCCTTACGGGCGTTGACTTTGGTTCCCCTGTACATGAAATTTCCGCAGAGATTGCATCGTATGCCCATCGAAAGCATCTTTCGCTCTCCCATTCTTCTCTGATCTCTTCCCTTCCCTAATTCTCAGTTTGCACTTTCGTTTCCTCTGCTTCTAGAATAAGTCTCAAACTCTTTCTACACTTTTTCCTAAAAAGAAATATCTATCATTAATGCAATGCAATAAAGAAATTCAGCCGAGGAAGCTACAAATAAATACTCCAGTTCCATTTAGTACCAGTATTATAATGTATTCGTGATGCAAGTTTAACTTATGACTAACACAAATCACTAACACGAATTATCAAATAATAACACAGTCAACCTATTTATAAATGTACACAGATTATTCAGGTGCTACAGCTAAGAATTCCTGGATTTCATAAAAAATGCATCTCCAAGAAAGATCTAAAATATCAAATAGCTAAAAAAATTAATAAAAAAAAAGAAGAACGAGAAAATTTTAAATGATCAAGCATTGAAAAAAATATACAGATTAAAAAACAATACAAAATTACAGAATACGACACCTTAATCAAAATTAACAAAAAAAAAATATAACCTATGATTGAGTATTTCTCCTAAAACAAATAAAACCCTAAATCAATATTCAGTTTAGCAACCAAATCGATTTCCAAAGCTTGCAAGAATCGACTACAACATTCAAAAAAAAAAAGGAGAGAAACAAAAAAAGAAAAAAGACATCCGCTTTGGGTAAGATGCCGCCGGCGTTCGAGTTTGGTGGAAGCTTCGAAGGGCGGGGAGAGAGAGAGAAAGAGAGAGAGAGAGAGAGAGAGAGAGAGAGAGAGAGAGAGAGATATTTTATTTATAAAGTATTGATGATTCGAATCTCGCGGGAATTCTTCATATATACAAGGAGGCGTTCGACAGTTTCTTTGCGAGGATGGGAATGGCAAATGTTCATATTTGTCGTTTTTTAAAATTTATTTTTGTCGTATTTATTAGGAGTGAATGGATTGGGTGGATTTTTGAGATTTTTTAACCTACCTAATTAAATTTAGATGGGTTTGATTCCAAATTTAACCTACCCAATTAAGTGGTGGATTGATCAGGGTGAACATAATAAAGAAGTAAAAAAATACAAAAAATAAAATAATCATTCAATCTAAAATAAGAAATATATAAAAATAAAGCAACTTTCATCATAATAGTAGTCTTATAAATCTCTAAAATTATCTCATAAGTTATAAACTAATATAAAAATAAAATATATGCAAAACAAATTCAAATATATAAGTTGTAAACTAACAAATAATAATAATAATAACAACTCATATAATATAAAACATAATAGAGTGTTAAGTAAATAATGTAAAATATAAAACAAATGCTATACTTTATATTTATTTTTATATATAAATAGATTATAGATTGGGTAGGTTCATGTTAAGCTGGGTTAAGAAAAACTCAATTCGAACTCACCCAATTAATAATCGGGTTGGATGGATTATGTTGATCTCTTGATTAGATTGGTCGGATTCGGATTATAATGAGTTGGGTTGAATGGGTTAATCAAGTTCGTTGGATTGTTAGGTTTTTTTTTCACCTCTACTATTTATGTTATGTAATATACAGAGGGAAACATGACATAGTTCCCACATGGCACATACAATTAAATTTGGAAGATTCAAATAAAATATTCATTTGTATTTTTCTGTTTCTGTGTTGCTGCAATCTAAGAATAACAATGACCGGGATTCAAAATTTATTCAACCATGTACATACAAAAATATTAAGGATTAATTACAAAAATTTCTCTGAATTATGATTTGTGTAACACTTTATTTTTTAATCTTTAAAATATAACATCGGCTCTTTCTAAATTATGAAACGTTAAAAAAAAACCCTTCTGTTAATTTTGATGTTAAAAAATACACGTGTCGCATATTTGAGTATAGTGGTTGAGATAAAAAATACACAATCACTCTTTACCCATCCATTCTAATTTATATTTTTCAAGAGCATTAATAATTGGTGTCTATAATAAAAAGAACCCAGACAACTTCGTTTCTTCTTTGACTATATTTCCATTTCATCCAAGCCAACGGAAATAAAATCCCCATATCTCTCTGTTCCGAAAATTCATTCTCGGTCCTTGAAAAAAAGAAAATAAAATGAGCAAAGAAAGCTACTTAAAGCTACAATGGCAAGCTCCACTGTCCACACTCCATACCCAAGATCAAGTAGAGCATCTGAAAACCAACCTCCCTTTGGAAACTCCCAAGGAATTGGAACAACCATGGCGACATGTGTGTGAAGATCGCAAAGGGTAACAGCACTCAAGACGTCGGCTGACGAGATTGCTTTTCACCCACTCCCTTTCCCTTGCCATCTCTCATGTTGTTCAGCAGAGGATGATTTTTTTTTTTTTTTTTTTTTCCTTTTAGGGGAGAGGATGTAGAGATGTCAATCATCGGCTAGGCTCATGGGAGCTTCGTGCCGTACATGGCATGACTCACTGAAACTTCGTGCTGTGTTTGTGTCAGCCTAAGATTTAAAATCGTAAGCCCAGGCCCATTCGTGCTCGTACCGTACTCGTGCCTTTATCATGCTAACAACTGACATAAAGGATAACAAATTACTAACGAAAAATTATTTATAACAATAATTTTTATATTTGTTTAGAGATATGTAACTATAACGAAAAATTATTAATAAAAAAAATTTATATTTGTCATGCCGGCCCATCGTGCTCAATAAGTCGTGTCGTGCTTGCATCGTGCTCGTGCTTGTTGTCCTGTCGTGTCGTGTCAGGCCCACATGCCAAAAACTATGAGCACAACACGGCCTACAACCTCGTGTCGTGTTTAACCTAACCCATTATAATCTCGTGCCGTGCCTGGTCCAAAAATTTTCGTGTCGTGCCATCGTGCTTGATGGACGGCCCGACTCAATTGACATCCCTAAGAGGATAGATTATCTTTTAAAACTTCTTTTACCTTTTCTATTTTATCTTCAATTGACAATTAGTGTGAAATTTTTTAATAATTAGTTTTTTAAAACACAAAAGCTTTTAAACTCAAATTATATTTCTTATAAAAAAACTCAAATAAGTTTTTATTTTTAAAATAAATAAATTAAAGTTTAAATATGAGAGATTACTAAAATACCCTTATATTATGCACTATAAATCAATTAAAGTGTCACTTCCGTTAAAAACCTTAACAAAAGAGGGTATTTTGTAAATGTTTCATAGTTCAAGGGGCACTGACTGTAACGCCCCCAACGCTAAACCGGTCTAAGGCCGAATTTAGCGAGGTGATGCTACTTAAAACATACTTTCTATACTTAAAACAATGTCATTTTTAAGATACGGAAACTTGTGGTTGATTTCATCACAAGATTTTCGTAAAGGTTTTTTGAACAAAATGAGTTAGTGTGCAAAATGATTACAACCACAAATCTTAGATATTAAACAGTCATTCAAAAGCGACGTAGTAACAAAAAAAAACATTTTGAGCCCATCTATTGTTTGGAAGTACATATAAGTAAGATGCTAGATATAGGATTTGGAGTACTCAGCCAACCTTAGAAATCATTTTTTTACTCTTCGGTAACAACAACATCATCTGCATCACAAGGTAAAACTAATGAGCAAAAACTCAATAAGTAGATTTCAAATAAAGTATCTAAAATCTCCGTGGCTGAAATCTCTTTGTTAAACATTGTTCATAAACTTTCATACTTATTCTTAGTTTAGGTATGATACAGAACTTCGGTTCCAAGTAAGCCTCTCTATACATGACCTTCTCTAATTTTGACAAATTCTCTTCTATTAAACACTAAGTGGGATTTTTAGAATCTCTTTCTCTTGTGATCAACAAGAGACTTTCTACTAGCATTTTTCTTTAGTTGTCTCAAAGAGACATTTTCTCTAATTTGGGGTACCAGTCCCTCGCACCCCTGCTTACCCAGTCTCTCATCCATATACCATACTATAAAATCTCTTAAAACATAAAAACATAATAAGCATAAATCATAATCTCTTTCAAAATAATTAATCATGAATATTCTTTGAACATAATCATATAAGAATTTTATAAGAGAATAAACTTGCATAAATCACTCTACTTACCTGAATTTCGATCACCACTTTGTAAGCACAAACTAGCTGGTTGTGGGGAGCCTTCAATGTGCTAATTAACCTTTAAAAACCATAGCTTTCAAAAATCACATTCATATTATCATTTAACAAAATACATAATTGTGCATTGTTACGAAAATATTCATAACAAATTCATCAAAACTCAAAATATTATGAGACCAGTGGCAAATAAAAGTAGACTCAAAACCCTCTTTTTAGAGCTACTACATGATAGGTTCCAGATTTTTCAAACTAACCAAAAACAGCCCAAAATCCGGATTGAAGTATAATCTCGTTCGGAAAATGACAGCTTTTTAGCTAAACTTATAAAATTCATAACTAAATGTAAAAAAATCCGTTTAGAGTGATTCCAAAACTCACGTAAAGCTTGAGATGTATAATTTAATAAAAAAATATAAGATTAGTCAAAATCATAAGTATATATAGCAAGAAAATATAATCTACATAGGCTGTATAGAGGACGTATACTTGAACATTTCATCAAATACCTAGCATGCAGATCTTAATCTTCAAAGACCACTCTCAAATATATGAATCATCATCCTAATAAGAGTTTATCTTCAAATAATCATCAATAATATCAAGCTAAAATCATTAATTTCACCCAGAAACTAATATTTGAACCAAAACCTCAAGAAACTCATTTTTAAGAGTCTACAAACAACATGCATAATAAGCCACATCAAAAATCCGAATCTCAAGTAGGATTTCAACATCTTAATCTCTGAAATCTTAGTTTCTAACATAAAAAAGAAGTTACCTCAAAGAAAAACGTGTTCCCAAGTGAATAGAAGCTCAAAACCTTGGTGGTTATTTTTGGTTCTAGGTTGAAAACGAGTTGAAATGGGCTGGTTGAGTTTTTAGCTCATTCTCTCTTAAAAACCTAGGTTTGCTTCTGAGTTTTGGGTGAGAAGAGAGAAGAAAATGTTAGGGTCAGAGCTCTAGGTTTTTTTGCTGAAATAGACCCAAAAATGAAGTCTATACATGATAGAAGAGACCAAACAAAAGTAAAGTGACCTTATAGTAGGACAAGTGTCTAGGTTTTTCTAAGTCTCTAACATTTGTCCTAACCTCATAAAATCATCTCTAAAGTCTCTATTTTTCTTCTTCATTTAGGTGCCTAAAGTTCACTCAATTTGCTAAAATAGCATTCTCTCATAAAAACTCAAAATAGCAACTAAGTCCTTAACACATTTACATAAAACTATATAATAAAATATAAAATAATAATTCATCATTAAAGCAATCATAATAGAGGTAAAATATCATATCAAATAATCATAATAAATATAATTCTTTTTCTTCATAAGTTTAGCACATTGAGTTCCCATATCGAGCTAGTTGTACTGCACATTAAAACTAAAAACTCGATTAGCGAAGCTATAAGTTTAATAAAATCATATGATAGCTATCATAATAAAATATAATGCTAACAAATAACTTTAAGATAAATGGTAAATGTGATGCATGGTTTTAATTTATTAAATTTATTTATTATTAGCTTAAGACTTAATTAAATCTCGGGTATTACACTGACGATACCTCTTAAAGATCGAGAGGTAAAATGTTATACGAATCATAATTCAGGAAGAATTCTTATAATTAATCTAAATACTAATGCACCTCTACATAAATATACAAAACAACAACAATAATTCATGTCTCTTCCAATATAATAGTAATAGCATCTTTTTCAAACAATATGCTCAAATAGTTCTCACTTTAAGTAATCACGAGTATTTAATCACGATCACTTAATGGCTTTTTTTTTTCTTTTTTTTTTTGACAATTTAGGAGTGTTTGATTTGCCATATTAATTGCCAGGCTAGGAGTTCATTTTTTAGTGCTAGAATTTCCAAGAGATTACATGACTCTCTCTCTTTTTTTTTTTTTTTTTTATAGTAATCCATTTTCATCGATATATTCTTAACTTTTTTTTCTAAAAAAATCTTAATAATTAAGTCATTCGGGGAAAAGCGCCCTAAGACTTTTTAGTGAACAAAGTATTATAATTGGAAGTAAAAATTAATCCTAGCTCGGTGTCTTTTGAAGAATTGAAGAGCAATTAATAGCCTGTTTAGTTGGAGGATTGTGATGGATTTAAACCCAAAATCAATTCAACTCTTCATTGGGTTGCATTAAGGTTTGAATTTAGGTTTGGGTTTTAGGTTCAATTCTACCCAAAATTGAAAGTTCAACCAAACTTACCTCCTCCAAATTCTTGGGTTCTAACCCAAAACAATGTTTATTAAGCTCGTTTTCACCCACTTTTTTACAAATTCATAATTCTAACAATGTAATCAAATACTCGTTCAAATTTTATTTCTTATTAAACCTTACATTACCAAACGTCATTTTGAACTAAAAAAAACTTATAGATAAATTCGAACTCAAAGATTTAAATTTAAACAAAGCAAATGAAGTCTTTAAGTTAATTAGTCTACTCTTTGGAAGTGGACAAAAGTGCCGATATACCAACTTCAGCGTAATCCTTACTTTTGACGCTGCCATCGAAATAGCACATCTGCATGTTTATTGTCATCCTCTTAAAGCTAGACAAATCATGCATCTACATTAACTGCTTAACTTCTATTGTCTCTAGTCCAGACGTGTAAATTCAAATACCCCACCCCATTTACGGGTGCGGAGACTTTGACAAAAGAAGCGGTCAATCTGGGATGAAATTTAGAGACATTCTAGGTTTGACCCTTAAATTTTAAAAACTATAATTTTGTTTTTAAATTTTAAATTAGTCTTAATTAATCTTATTATTGGGATTTTTAACCCATGTGGCACAAATTTTCCTATGTGGCATTGATGATTGGCGTGAGATTTGTGCATTTTTATTGTCATCCATGTATCAAATCAGTTAATTATTTGTTGCTGCTTTTACGCATTGTTTCCATAATTTGTTGATTGATTTTCCCATAATTTGTTTTATAAATAGCCGATTTGATTAGATACTTACAGATTTTGTGGGCTGTCAATACAGTTGACTTCTGGGCTAATATTCTGATTATTTACAAGATTAATGCTATGTTTGGTAGGATGGTTAGAAAAGAGGAAGAAAAGAGAAGTAAAATACCTAGGTGAAGGATGTAAAATAGTTTTCTTTCATGTTGTTTGATAGAAGAGAAAGAAAAATGAAAAGAAAATATCAAATTTAAGACATTTTACAATAATACCCCAATACAAATAAAAATATGATAAATGGTGAATGTTAAAATTGTTATTTTACATCTTATTTTTTGTCAAAATCCTTCCTCTATTTTCTTTCATCTCTCTTTTCTACCCTACCAAACAAACTGTAAGTTGCCATTTTCAGTGAGATAATATTTTGATTTGTTGATCACAAATTTATCTCATCTATTTTAGGAAAACTTTTGTGATTTCGGTTTTTATGGTCTTGATCCTTGTACAAAATTGAGTTTAGGTTCATCGAGGATCATTTTAGTCTTTGATTGTATACATCTGGACATTTCATTCAGAGTTTTCCTGATCAATTTCGTTCTCATGATTGAAACCATTTTTGGTAACACATCACAGTCATCTGTCCAGATTATTTTGACAGCTGTAGGTTCAGATATTTTGTTCACACAGTGACAGCTAGATTTAATGAAGTAATTCAATCAAGAAGATTGCAATCAAATCTCAACCTTGATCAAGTGGAGAGACTCTAGACCTCTCTCATATCCGGGTTCGTTATTTAAGGAGGTCTCATTAGGAGCTTTGTGTTGAGAGAGCACGGACTAAAATTGAGAGATCATAATGTGAGAGAAAATTGAGTGTTCTCATTTTGTAATTAAGAGTGAGAGAAAATCAGAGCGTTACTTAGGCTTTATTTGTACTCTCAAACCCTGTAGTCTGCGGACTTTGTGAGGATCTGGAGTAGGTCTGAGGAGGAGCTGAAGGTGGGCATCATGCTTGGAGTACGTCAAGAGGACCGAAGGCGAGCAATAGACTCGGAGTAAGGCGAGGAGTCTGAAGGCGAGTTAAGGAGGAGTCACCGCAAGTTAGGAGTTGGTGTAGATTCGAGGTTTCTTGTAAATCCAAGCTTTGTAACTGTTTTTGGTGATAGTGGAATCCTCTTTGTGCTGGTGTGATAAGCACACGTGGTTTCCCCGGAAGGGTTATTGATCACGTTAAAAAATCATATCACTGTGTTCATTTGATTATTCTGCATTTTACTTCACAATATTTTTAGTTTCTGTTTAAACATGATTGATTTAACTGTTCTGTGCATACAGTACACCATTATTATGTCTGTCTGGTCTAACACTTATTAAATTAGACATAAAAGGAGGAAGTTTAGTCACGTAGTCCTTTTCTTTTCTGTTTGTTTTTAACATTAGTTCTAATAGAAAGACCACATATCACATTGCCTCCTTTTTTCAGACTATTTTTAACAGAAATTTCAATAAAGGATGAAATCGGATTAATTTAAAATTTAGATGGCAAAATGGATTCTAAAATTTGCGGGCCAAACTGAAAATGGCATCAAAATTTAAGGGGTACCCTTAAGAGTAATTCAAATAAAAAGGGTCAGGCTTTGATACACGTTTAAGTTCAAATTCACACAGAGCTCCATTTTCTCATAGCACTTTGAGAATTGTTATCTTACACTTGTCTAATCCACGCTCACCAAATGAACAATCCCTTTTCCCATGACACTTTTTCATTTTCCTTTTGGTTTACATTCCTCTCTGTCATTTTTCTTTACTCTTTGAGCTTGTTCCAACCTACCGGTAACATAGCCAATGCAGCCTTAGGAAATAAAATTGACAGAGCTGCTCTGCTCAAAGTCAAGGAATCCATATCCAATGATCCACATGGAGTCCTGAGTTCTTGGAATGTGATACGTGGGCGGGCTTGACTCTAGAAGGAGGCAGAGTCCAAGAGAGGTTAGCCCACTAGATTGAGTCAGCGGCCCAACTGGAGGAGACTAGGGCCCAAATCCAGATCAAGGGCCTGCCAAAGGAGGGTGATCAGATCAGCAATGCAGAAGGAAAAGAGGAAGAGCTTCCAGAAACAAAAGGGAAGGAGGCACGTGAGATCAGGGTGCGTAAGAGGCCAAGCAAATTGGACGACTTCGTGATGGATGGAAGCCGTGGAGACCATTGCGAGATATCCGGGTTCCTACAGCAATTCCGTTCTTTGCATCCAGCAATAATTAGATAGTTTTTCTATTTTCTGGTTTTTTCTAAGAAATCTCGTTGCTTATATATAGATTTCCAATTGTAATGTTTTTCTTCAAGCAATCAGTAAAGTTAACTTTGTGGGAGTTTGGCACTGACTCGAAGAGTGCAATTACATTCTTATCATTGGTGCTTTCATCGAGTTCACCATGAGGAACGACGAGATTGTGGAGATCATGAAGGCTATGGAGGAAAACTTCAAACAACACTCGGACGGTCAGGTGGAGAAATTCACTTCCCTTCTTGAGAAACACATGGCTACCACTGAGATTCGGTTGTCCCAGATTGCCCAGAACCAATTCGATCCGCCGATTGGTATGACCGGTGCCGGAACTGCGATTCGGGTGGCCGGTGGAGTTCGAATTGAATCAGACGTTACTCCAACGGATCTCCATTCCATTTTGAAGACACTGCATGTAGATGTTCCCCGGTTTGATGGCTCCAACATGGACAACTGGCTTTACAAGATCAACAAGTTCTTCACCTTACATGGGGTTGATCCGGCGATGCGACTTGCTGTCGTCGCTTTTCACCTTGACGGTGAACCGTCCACGTGGTATCAATGGATGGAGAAAGGAGGCGCTCTCACGACCTGGGAGACCTTCCTTCACGAGCTGCATAAACGGTTCGACACTTCCATTTATGATGATCCATTGGGTCGCATCTCCAAGCTGGTGCAGAGAGGACCTGTCTCTCAATTTCGTGCTGAGTTTGAGGTCCTCATGACACGAATTACAGGTGTTTCTAAATCTATATTTCTGAATTTCTTTATTTGGGGATTGAAGCAGGAAATCCACCGGGAACTTTTGATTGCTCGTCCCGCATCCCTCGCCGACGCTATGGCTATGGCCCAGTTGTTTGAGGAGAGGATTGAGGACATAATCCACTGTCAAAAACGCGAGGGAACCCGCGTTTTCGTCGGCGGCCTTGGCCGTCCTGCTCCGTCTTTGACCTTCTCGGGGACTCAAATGATTACCTCAGTAGGCGGGAGCCCCCTTCAGTCCCAACGAGGTGGCACTACTTCTCAGTTTCCTCCCCGGATTCCTATTCGACGCCTCTCTCCATCCAAAATCCGGGAGAAGCGAGATAAGGGCCTGTGTTTCAGCTGCGACGAGAAATACCACATCAACCACCGGTGCAAGAATAGAGTACTCCTGATGTGTGGAGAGGAGGACGACCCACAGGAGAGTGAGCGTGAAACGGAGGTAAGTAATGGGGAAGATGAGGAAGAGGTCAACCTTAATACTCTATCTAACTCTTTGAACCCTCGAATATTTCGGATTATGGCTTCTCATGGGAAGGAGAAATTGGAGGTGTTGATCGACACCGGCAGCAACAACAATTTCGTACAGGAAGCGTTAGTGGAGAAATTAGGTCTCCAGTGGGAATCTTCGCGTCGGTTCAAGGTATACATGGGGAATGGGTAGTACTTAGTCTGTGACAAATAGTGTGTCGGGGTCACATTGGATATGCAGGGGCATCGTTTTGTTGTTGATTTGTTTGTTCTGCCAATATAGGGCTTGGATGTGGTCCTTGGAATGCAGTGGCTCCGCACTTTGGGACCTTGCTTACATGATCACAACGAACTCACCATGGAGTTTCGTTGGCAGGGCAAGCAGGTTAAGTTGGCCGGAAGTACAGCCGCACCAACTAGGCAAGTTACTTTTTCCCAGTTCAGCGCCATGATTCAGGGAGGGAGTGTTCAGGGGATCTACTCGCTGAATACCACGATTGACAAGGCTGGAGACCAGGCCTCGTCCGGGGTAGAGGAGATTGCCAAGCTCGAACTCGCATTACCTCAGGCAGCCCAGGGACTTATCCGGCGTTACAAGACATTTTTTGAGGAACCTAGACGGTTACCTCCTTTTTGCAGCATTGACCACCAGATTCACTTGCAACCGGACACTACCCCTGTCAACATTCAACCCTATCGATACCCTTATTTTTAGAAGGATGTCATAGAGAAATTGGTTAAGGAGATGCTTGAGTATGGCTTCATTCGTCATAGCACTAGTCTGTATTCATCACCCGTCCTTTTAGTCAAGAAGAAGGATGGCTCCTGGAGATTCTGCGTTGACTACCGAGTACTAAATTCGATTACCATCAAAGACCGTTTTCCCATTCCTACGGTCGACGAATTGCTCGATGAATTGGGAGGGGCTGTGATTTTTTTGAAGTTGGACCTGCGGTTCGGCTACCACCAAATCCGGATGGATAGCAGGGATGTTCACAAGACCGCCTTCCGAACTCATGATGGTCATTTTGAGTTCGTAGTGATGCCTTTTGGGCTCTCGAATGCGCCATCAACGTTTCAAGCAGCCATGAACCAGGTTTTTAACCCGTTTCTCCGCAAGTTTGTGATAGTTTTTTTTATGACATTCTTATTTACAGTAAGAGTTTTGAGGACCATGTGCAACATTTGGAGTTGGTCCTTCAATGTTTGCTGACTAACAGATTTTTTGCGAAAGGGAGCAAGTGTAAATTTTTTCAGGATTCCATTGATTACCTTGGTTATCTTGTCACTTCGGCTGGAGTCAAGGCTGATCCAACAAAAGTCGAAGCTATGACCTGTTGGCCTCAGCCCCGGAACCTTAAACAGTTGCGCGGCTTCTTAGGTCTGATCGGGTACTACCGGCGGTTCGTCCCTGGTTACGCCACTATTGCAGCCCCCTTAACCGAGTTGCTCAAGCGCAACAATTTCCACTGGACTGACACGACCACAATCGCTTTCGAGGGACTGAAACATGCTATGACAAGAACTCCCGTCCTGCAGCTACCAGATTTTTCCAAGCCTTTTGTGGTAGAAACTGATGCTTCGAATGTAGGCATCGGTGGAGTGCCACTGCAAAATGGGCACCCTTTGGCATTTTTCAGCAAGAAAATAGGGCCACAATTGATGGGAGCCTCTGCCTACCAGTGTGAACTCACGGCGGTAGTGGAAGCTGTGGCGAAGTGGCGGCAGTATCTCTTGGGGAGGCCTTTTATCATCCGAACAGACCACAAGAGTTTGAAGGAGCTCTTGACGCAGGTAATTCAGACCCCGGAGCAACAACACTGCCTAAGGAAGTTGTTAGGCTTCTATTTTTCGATCGAATATAAGGCCGGAGTCAACAATTCTGCAGCCGATGCTTTATCTCGTTGTGTAGACAGGACCGCAACAGAGGTTCGGGCAGCCTTGTCTTGTGGACGATATGCATTCTTAGATGAACTTCGTCAAGAAAACCGGGAGTGCCGCGATCTCCTACATATTCACCAACAACTAAAGGAGGGTACCTTGGGAAGCACGGATTTTTGTTGCCGAGATGGACTGCTTTACTACAAACATCGCATATACCTTAGCCAGGACTCTAGCCTTAAGCCGCAGCTATTACAGGAGTTTCATGCCACCCCAACAGGAGGTCATGCCGAGGTGGAACGGACCTACCTGCGCTTGGGGGCAAATTTTTATTGGACGGGTATGTGAAGAGACGTGCGAGAGTTTGTGAGCCATTGTGCCATTTGTCAAACGGTGAAATATTCCACCGCAGCCCCGCATGGCCTCCTTTAACCGTTAGAAATACTGGAGAGAGTTTGAGAAGATGTCGCTATGGACTTCATCGTGGGATTACCCAATTCCAGAGGACACACTACAATCTTAGTCGTGGTCGACCGATTGACTAAGTATGCACACTTTAGAGCTCTACCTTCCACCTACACTGCTTCAAAAGTGGCAGAGTTTTTCTGTGGTATGGTGATCAAGCTTCATGGAGTACCACGTACCATCGTCTCGGATAGAGACCCCATTTTTACCAGCCAATTCTGGAAGAAAATTTTTGAACTCATGGGAACGCGCCTGAGGATGAGCTCAGCCTATCATCCGGAAACAGACGGACAAAGCGAGGTTTTGAACCGCTACCTTGAGCAGTATATGCATGCCTGTGCTGCGGATAATGTAAAGTAGTGGAGTGCTTACTTAGGCTGGGCTGAATACCATTATAACACTAGCCATCCATCAGCTATTGGAATGACGCCCTTTGAGGCCGTATATGGACGCCCTCCCCCCACTATTCCGGCGTACATATGAGGAACGACTTCACTTCAAGCCGTTGATGAAAACCTCAGCAACCGCGATGCCATCTTACAACAATTGAAGCTAAACTTGAGTCAAGCTCAGAATTGTATGCAACAGGTTGCCAATAAGAGGCGCCGGGACATCCAATTCAACCTTGGTGATTTGGTTTTAGTTAAGCTCCAACCTTACTGGCAGACGACGGTGGCGAAGCGTTTGAACAACAAGCTCTGCAGGTGCTACTTTGGACCGTTTCCCATCGTGGGGCAGGCTGGACCTGTGGCTTACACACTCGGGTTACCTCATGACAGCAAAATTGATCCTACGTTTCACGTGTCTCTGCTGAAAGCGTTTAAGGGGGATCACTCTACCGCGTGTTTTCCTTTACCTGGCCTCAGCCATGCCAACAAGCCATTGATTTATCCAGTGGCTATCATAGCTGCTCGACTATTATATGACCACAAAAAAGTGATTAAACAGGTGTTAGTTCAATGGTCTCACTGCCCTTTGGAGGATGCCATGTGGGAAGAGTTGTCTGCATTTGGACGTTTATATGATATACCTGACCTTGAGGACAAGGTCATTTTCGAAGGCACAGGGAGTGATACGTGGGTAGGCTTGACTCTAGAAGGAGGCAGAGTCTAAGAGAGGTTAGCCCACTGGATTGAGTCAGCGGCCCAACTGGAGGAGACTAGGGCCCAAATCCAGATCAATGGCCTGCCAAAGGAGGGTGATCAGATCAGCAATGCAGAAGGAAAAGAGGAAGAGCTTCTAGAAACAAAAGGGAAGGAGGCGCGTGAGATCAGGGTGCGTAAGAGGCCAAGCAAATTGGACGACATCGTGATGGATGGAAGCCGTTGAGACCGATGCGAGATATCCGGGTTCCTACAGCAATTCTGTTCTTTGCATCTAGCAATAATTAGACAGTTTTTCTATTTTCTGGTTTTTTCTAAGAAATCTCGTTGCTTATATAGAGATTTCCAATTGTAATGTTTTTCTTCAAGCAATCAGTAAAGTTAACTTTGTGGGAGTTTGGCATTGACTCGAAGAGTGCGATTACATTCTTATCAGAATGACTCCATTCACTTCTGCAAGTGGCCGGGAATTGCATGCGGCAGTCGGCACCAACGGTTAACAGCCTTGAACTTAGAAGGCTATGACTTGCGGGGAACCATATCGCCTTACGTTGGAAACCTCTCGTTTCTTAGGTTCATCAACCTCAGAAGCAACATCTTCTTCGGAGAAATCCCGCAACAAGTAGGTCATTTGTTTCGTCTGCGACATCTCAATCTTAGTCACAACGCGTTTGAAGGTAAAATTCCAGTCAACTTGAGCTACTGTTTAGAACTTGAGGTATTAAATCTCGGAACAAACAGACTCACCAGATCAATTCCGCTGGAGATGATCAACTCTTTGGTGAAGCTTGTTTTCCTTAATCTTGAAAAGAACAATCTCACAGGAGGCATCTCACCTTCCTTGGGAAACATTTCATCACTCGCGGCATTTTCCGTGGCATACAACCATCTGGTGGGAAATATAACTGATGAGTTAGGAAAACTAAAAAGCTTGGAGTTTATTTTACTGGGGGTTAATAGCTTGTCTGGTACAATACCTCCCTCTCTATACAATATATCCTCAATAAGTACTTTCACATGTGCAGTTAATAATTTTCAGGGTACTCTTCCTCCCAACATAGGCCTCACACTCCCTAATCTCCAACACCTTGAAATTGCCTACAATGAATTCTCCGGAACAATTCCAGAATCATTGTCCAATGCTTCTTTGCTTCAAACAATTGATATATCTGCAAATAATTTTGTTGGGCAAGTTCCAGCAAGTCTAGGGGGTCTTCGAGAACTGAAGAAGCTTCTTTTGAGTAACAATAGTCTAGGAAATTATTTACCAAATAGCTGGGATTTTGTCGCATCTTTAACAAATTGCAGCAAGTTGGAAGTATTGTCCTTGAGTATGAACAATTTTGGAGGTGTTTTACCAAACTCTGTAGCCAATTTGTCAACCAGCCTCACTCGACTTTATCTTGGAGGCAATCTCATATCTGGATATATTCCTGCAACAATAGAAAATCTGGTGAACTTAATCATCTTGACTTGTGAATATAACCTCTTCTGTGGTGTCATTCCATCTTCTTTAGGGAAGCTACAACGTTTACAACTTCTACATTTTAATAATAACAAATTATCAGGAGAAATTCCCTCATCCCTAAGAAACCTCACTCAATTGTTTGAACTTGATCTGTTAGCTAATATGCTAGAAGGAACCATTCCTCCAAAGATTGGAGACTGCCAAAACTTGCATGTCCTTGACATTTCAAACAATGAATTGAGTGGAGAAATACCGAAAGAGGTTTTCGGTCTTTCCTCCTTATCCGTCTTACTCAACTTCTCACACAACTCATTGACTGGCAACCTACCTTTAGAAGTGGGAAAGCTAAGCAATATCCATGCACTTGACCTCTCAGAAAACAGCTTGACCGGTGAAATCCCAGAAACAATTGGTGATCTTCGGAGTCTAGAATTCCTTCACCTACAGGAGAATTTCTTTGAAGGAGCCTTGCCATCTACTTTGGCTTCTTTAAAAGGTGTTAGTTATTTGGATTTTTCACGAAATCACTTGTCAGGACAAATTCCTAAGGACATCGTTGAACTTCGTTTCTTGATGTACCTGAATCTTTCTTTCAACGATCTTGAGGGAGAAGTACCAAATCAAGGCGCCTTTCAGAATGCAAGTGCAGTATCACTACTTGGAGATTCTAAGCTTTGTGGTGGTGTACCGAAATTTCAACTTCCAAAATGCCCCAACAAAGAACGCAAACAGAAAAAGACTCGAATTCTCAAACTTACTACTGCAATTGTTTGTGCGGTGGCAGTTTTCCTTTCACTTTTGGGTTTTATTTTATTTTATTGGAAGAGAAAATCACCGAAGAACTCATCAGCTGAGCTTGCAAAAATAAATCTTTTTCGAAGGTTTCCTACAAGACGCTTTTTCAGGCTACAGATGGATTCAATCCAAGCATGTTGATTGGAGCAGGTAGCTTTGGCTCTGTATATAAAGGCATCCTTAATCAGGTAGAAGTAGTTGCCGTAAAACTCCTCAATCTTCCACAAAAAGGAGCTGACAAGAGTTTCATTGCTGAATGCAATTCCTTGAGAATATTAGGCATCGAAACCTTGTTAAGGTCTTAACATGTTGCTCTAGCATGGATTACAATGGCAATGAATTCAAGGCTTTAGTCTTTGAATATATGTCAAACGGAAGCCTAGAAAAGTGGTTGCAACTTGTGACTCATGGTGAAAACGAATCGAGGGGTTTAAACCTAGCTCAACAACTAAACATCGCAATCGATGTGGCTTCTGAAATATACTATCTTCATGAGGATTGTGATCCACCAATCATTCACTGTGACTTGAAGCCTAGCAATATTCTTCTTGACAATGAAATCACTGCCCATATAAGTGATTTTGGATTAGCAAGGTTGCTCAAAAATACCACTCGCTTCTCCAAGGGCCAGACTAGCACAATAGGAATAAAGGGGACCATTGGCTATGCTGCACCAGGTAACGACTCTGAAGTACTTGATTTTTACATTATTATTTTTTTCTAAGTTATCTGAATGGATATTAGTCTATAAAATTAAAAAATAAAGATAAAAAAAAGAAGAACAAAAAAAAAAAAAAAAAAAAAAAAAAAAAAAAAAAAAAAAAAAAAAAAAAACAGAGAAGAGAGAAGTTCTTATACCGGAACGTAGAAAGATAGATTGACTAATCGATGTATCCAACTAACTGAAAGGTATGGATTAAGCTTAATCCTTCAACACAATGTGAGTAGTGCACATGACTTTTTCTTAGAGACTGAGGTTGAGATATTCGAATATATAGGAGCATCTACTTTAGATGCATTACATGTTCACCTACTCTGTACCATGTACTTATTCCTGAGTGAAAATCTCTAGACAATAACTTTTAGCTCTTAAGTAATACTTTAACATGTCACACTAAAAACAACAGACCACTCATTACTGTTATGAATTGCAGAGTACGCAATGGGTGGCGAGCGATCAAAACAAGGGGATGTGTACAGCTATGGCATCTTGGTGTTAGAGATGTTCACTGGAAGGAGACCCACTGACGAACTGTTCAAAGACGATTTCAATCTCCATAACTTCGTTAAGAAGGCATTGCCTGGAAATCTTTCTCAAGTAGTGGACTCTACACTTCTCCAAAACAGAGTAGAAGAAGAAACAGTGTCGGATGGAAGAAGAGAAGAAAGAAACCGTAGAAAGAATGGCAGCATTGAGATTGTGACTGAAGCGGGAAACAATAACAACTTTGATATCAGCGTTCATCTGCAGAAGTGCTTGGTTTCAGTGTTGGAGATTGGAGTTGCATGCTCTGAAGAATCACCAAATGAAAGAATGAACATGGGAGATGTTACTAGAGAGCTACAACATATCAGGAGTGCTTATGTGGGTGTTGGGATCCACGGTCAGAGACAGAGAATAAACTGATATACTGTAATAGGTAATTGATACATAAACTCTATAATATGCATAAACAGGGACGTAGCTAGCAGAGGGCGTGAGCCCCCCACGTATCTTTTTTTTCTTTTTAAACCTATATATACATATTTCTATACATTGTATTTCATTAAATTACAAAGTAGCTCCCTTAAAAATTGAAAGATATTACTTTATCCCTACAAGTTAAATAAATATAACCTGTCTCATACTCTTACAAAAAGTCAAAAAAGCCCAAATACACTTTGTTAAATACTAGCTTGCCTCTTTGTGTAGCATGTTTTAACGAGGAAAATAACAATTTGTTTCCTTGTGTGGCATCTTTAAGTCCAAACGATTGATTCCTTACTTATGACAAGAAAAAGTTAATCTAATTCATTTAGTATTATCTGGGAGCATTTTTCTGCTATACAGCTCATGATACTTGATGACCAACTTGAAACTTATATTATCGATGTCCGTTTTAATGATAGGATTAAAATGTATTAGCAATCTTACATGAAAAATAGTTCAGATAGGAAAAAATAACTTATATTTATTAGTTTATCGACTTTTGTATTAGGATAAATTTTAACTCGTGGAATGGTATTTTTCGCTATGAATATTATGAAGAATCAACTATGCAATTGAATGATAGATTAATTGATGAATTATATTTTACTGGGGACGATTGTAGTACATCAATTTGTTGAGTTTGTTTAAAATTTTGTTGTTGTTATTAGTCAATCGTTGTTATAGTAATTAGGCCTCGGACAAAAATTCCTAACTTCGTCACTGTGCATAAACACTAGATCAGAATAGGTGAGTGTAACATATTTTGAGTAATGATATCATAATATATATATATATATAATATTTATATATATGATCTAATTATGTACTCCTCTTTATTATTCTCCTGTTTTTTGAACCGCAGGAGCTCGAAGCTTTTGAAAAGGGAAGTCATTCTCAATCAGATGTTGTCGATATTTTCTTGTTGTGTGCCTAATCTATTGAGCATCGACTCTGGCTTCCGTACTTGCACCAAAATGAAATAGATGGTTATTCTGTTTTTTTTTCTTTTTTTTTTTTTTTTTTGTCCCCCTTTCTCCACCGCTTTTAAGTAAGTCTTTCCAATAAATTGTGTTGCATAAACACAAGTATTCCATGTGTGATGTACTGACTTCCACTTTATAATCTGGTATTTATGCTTTCTTAATTACACGATTTACGGGTTGTAATTTTTATTTTTATTTTGGTGAATTAGCTTGAATTTAAACTACATGCATTCTTTTTTAATTTTTTTTGTGTGTAATGAATGCTATGTTAGTTTAAAAAACTTACTAGTGGTCACTTTTTTTTTTAATCTTTTTTGTTATTTTGAAATGACATTTTTGTTTTACTGGTTCTTCTTGTTGATTTTTTTTGTTTAATCGTTATCGTTTTCAAATGTTGTTGTCATATACATAAATTATTGTCGTTTTCAATGTGATTGTCGTTTTGAGATCTAAGTGTTGTGACAGACTTTTCCCGTTTTCTAGAGGTCGTCATTTCTCTAATTTAATGTCATTTTTAAGCTTCTGGTCGTTCTCCAGATTGCTGTCATTTTAAAATTCATTTGCCGTTCCTAAACATGAGTTTCCTTGTCGTAAGTTTTGTCCTTTTCACTTATTCTAGATTTTATTTTTCAAAATTGTTCTAGGTTTCCTCTGTTATTATTGTTTTTTAAGGGAAGATTGTTATGTTATTTTATATAACCACCAAAAAAAAAAAAAAAAAAAACCCACCAAACTCCTCCTCAAAAGGAACTCCTCCATTTCTGCCTCAAGCTACTACCCAATGAAATTTGGCAACTTAAATAACCATTTTCAGATAATTGCATAAAAGTTTCATGCAAAGAAATTTCATTTTATTTCATATTTGTTTCCCAAAGGGTAACGTAAAGCTTGTTCCAGTTGCCTACGTTTTAAATTTTAATCACATAAGGCCATTTGGTCATGAAACCAAAACTTGGCAAGTTAATAATAATACTACGAAAAGGAAGTTTGAGGTAGAAATTCAGGACAAGTTCAAATTTTCTTATTGTACTAATGAAAAGGTTGTAGTATGTACTTTTATTTGTTGAATAACATCAAGTTAGCGAGCTTATAAAAAAAAAAAAGAAAAAGGAAAAGAAAAACATCGGACTAGTAATTGAATCATTTGGAGGACAAACAATATTGGCTGTAAAAGAGCAATTACTTAGTAGCCCACTTTTGTAAGTGGAAGACAAAGAAGTACCGAGTGCGTTTGGTAATGTGTAGTTAGTGAGAAACTTATGTGTTTAGTTTAGTCAAAATCTATTCTCATGATCACTCTTGCCAATTCAAAAATGCATTATAATGTGTCCGCCAATGTAATAACTTCAGAAAACACTCGACCTTTAAAAGAGTGGAGAAGAAAATTAAGAGCATAATATAGTTAGCTATCTCGTTAATTTACCGCCTAAGTCCTAAAAAATGGCCCTTCACACTTACTACTACATTTTCTTTTTGGTTTCTGTTCCTCCACTTGATTCTTCTCTATTTTCGCAGCTCATTGCAACTGCAACCTACCAGTTGCAGTTTTGGCAATGACACATTAAGAACTGCCAGTGGTCGACCGTTGGGGCGACGAGCAGATATGGAAGTTGCCCGAACCATTTTGCTGATTTGCTTCAAATTTGAATTTTAATTCATTTTAGTAATTTCCTTATTTTTAGTTGCTCTTTTGATTTTGTTGTTTCCAAATTTCAAATTTAGAATTAGTTTTCGTTTCTATTCATCAATAGAACAAAAAAGTCATTTGCGGCGATTCAATGTCATTGCAAATAGGTGATTTGTCATCACAAATACTACATTTTTGACGACATGTCGTCACAAATTAATCGCCGCAAAAAATTAGACGCAAATGATATATTTGCGACGATAAAGTTTTGAGATGTCGTCGCAAGTATATTAGCGACGACAGTCGTCGCGAATAAGTCGTCATGAATGTTCCGTCAAATATGTCCTTGATGATGACGTGTCAAACCGCATTTGCGACAACATAGTGTCGTCGCAAAAATGTTTAAAACCTTTTGTGACTAAGCCGTCGTCGCTAGTAATGTGAACTATTGGCGACGACACCTTAAATATGTCGTCGCAAATAGTATTTACTTTTTTCCGCACTTGCTTAATAATATTAATTAATAAAGATATAAATTTGAAGAAAATTTATAATAAAATAGAATAATATAATTGATATAAAATAGTCAACACAATAATAAAATAAGTCTTAAAAAGTAAATTAATCAAAAAAATACTAAAAAGTATTGATAATAAGAAAAATAAAAACATATATTTTAATATCCTAAATTAGCAGAATCGTCGTCCTCATCCTCGTCTTCTTTGTTTCGCTAAGGCGGCGAAGGAACCAACGGTTGGGGGCGGTTAATTGGCAAGAAGTTGATGTTGGGATTCATCGATCACATAACTTTCATCATGATCTGCTGGTTGTCGAACATGTTGCGTGTAATGTCCAGAAAAATCTAATAATTAGTAAGTATAATTAATTAAGGATTTTCTATAATTATGTTGATAGATTCATAAGAAAATAAAAGTACAGAGCTTATAATGTTAAGTTTTGACGTTAGTTACGAGAAATGGTTATGAGAGAGAGAATGCAAAATACAAAAAAGTCAAATTCTGACCATTGAGCTCAGAAATAGTTTTAAAATGCGAAACAGTCCAATTTAGTATACAATTAAGAGTAGAAAACCATAATGAATTATTCAGAAATTAATATTAGACTGTAAGTAAATAATAATAAAAAAACTCGTCAAAAAATTAAATTTTCTGTCAAGTAAATAATCTCTAACTAGAATAAATTATATTTATTTAGAGGAAATTTTTAAAGATAAGTTCTAAAATTTTCACTCTTCTCTCTCCTTTCACGCGTTTATCTCTCTGCTCTCTCACAAAACCGTCAATGGCCAAATACTCAATTTGAGATTTGGACCTCCATTTTTGACACAGTTGGTGTCAATGGAAAGCTCTCGACGAGCTGAGCATTTTGACAGGTCGCACGACCCCAAACTCCGCCGGAATAAGTCGCAATCGCCGGCCGAAATTTTGAAAACAACCGAAACTTTTGATCGCGATATTTCCTCCATCCGACCTCCGATTGAGGTGATTTCAGTCCCTATGGACTCAGTGCAGTGAGAGGAACAAAACCCACCCATTTTCATAGCTCAATTGTCGCCGGAACACTGCCGTCAATGGTGACCAGAATCGCCGTGCCACCACCATCATTTTTCTCCCTCCGGAACGTAGTGGGTGTCACCACCCCTACCATTAGATTCAGAGTTAATAGACGAGTCGATCTCGACTAGTTTCAGCCATCACCGTCACCGTTTGGCCGGAAAATGAAACTCGCCGCCGCCGTCGTGATGGTGTAGGTTGGTTCCGACGATCTAACCGTTGGATCGTCGTGAGTTTGGTGTCAAAACACTCATAAGATCATGGGTAAGAAAACCCCTCAACCAATTTTAAGATTTCATGATCGAAAATGTGAGATTTGAGTCGCTAGATTTAACCGACGTTGTCGGTCCCGATATGTACTGTTACAGGCCGAATTGTCTTAAATTGACCGCACCAATGGACTCAGAAGGGTCGATTTAGGGGGGTAGGACCCAAGTCTGCCGCGGCAGCCGTACATCGCCGTCACCACAGTCATATTCCGGTGAGGTGTCGTTTCTCAGGCTATCGACCTCTGTTCGATAATCCGAGACCATATCCCGACTCATTTCAACATATTGAACGTAATAGTGACCTCCGTTTGGCAAAACCAACTCTGATAAGAATGGTCTGGTACTGGTTGCACGCGGATCGAGGTGATTTGGACTGAACAAGTGGTGATCAGAATTGAGTGTTTTACGCTTCGATGTTCCTCAAGGATCATTCATAGTGCTTGCAGTTTTTCTCATAATTAGTTTTGAGCAATACGCAGGAGGACTCGACAAGCGAGATACTATCAGAATCGGTTAGCTCGAAATCCAGACAAGTACAAACCTTGCTTACAGATTAATTAAGGTAGTATAAGGCGTATGATTTTCACAAATTACGTTAATTATGAGATTCACGAATTATGTTTATGTTTATGTTAAACATCGTATATAGTTTTCCAATAGAACTTAACGGTTTTTAAATAAGCGTGTAAGCGAAAATCGTAAAAATTGATACGCTAGACCCTTAATTTTACGACGTTAAATACGGACCTCACACTATTATGAGCCCGTTAAGTGCGGTAAAGTAAAGTTTATTAAAAGTGTATTATGGATGATAATTTAATTAATTATTAAACTAATTAATTAAATTATCTAAGACTTAGAATATGGTTAAGGAAGTTAATTAATTTGGTGAAGGAAGTTAATTAATTACTAAAATTAATTAACTAAATTATGTAGACTTAGTATATGAATAAGAGGGTTAATTAATTACCAAAATTAGTTAACTAAATTATTAGACTTATTATATGGATAAGATAATTAATGAATTATCAATTTAGCACAAATTTGTAATGGCAATTAAGGAAGACAAAATTATGAGGATTTAATTAATTCTTATAATAGAAATTATAAATTTTTACGATTCTTAATAAAAAGGATAAATACGTTCTAGGGAAGGGTTTAATTCCTTTATGACTATGCTAAATAAAAATAGCGTACTAAAAGTTAATCTCACCATCTAAATGGGCATTCCTTTATAGAACTTAGCAGTAGAGGATAGAAGGTCTGAGTGAGTAGAAATTCTGCTTTAATTGGAAATCAGGTAAGTAGGAATCTCATCTACAGTATATATAGATTTTTAAAATAAACAGTACACATGAATTATATGTGTTTGAGTACATTTAATGTTATTTATGCTATGTTATGTCATACTGCATACACTTAAGCAATGCACATGAATTATATGTGTTTGAGTACATTCCATGTTATAGTATGCGATGTCATGTCATACTGCATACACCCTAATAAGTCTAGAGGAACTTATAAGAATAATCTCAGTTGAGCATCGTACCAGCCTCTGAGAGGGAGGTAACTCAGGCTCCGCAAGGGAGAAGAAAAAAAAATATAATAAAGTCCTCTGAGAGGGAGGCATTCAGTTCAGTTATAATCACAATGTCATTGGGGACCTTACAAACCCTCACGTTCCAATGATTGCGCGCAAGTGGTACAAGCACTTGGGCCCATAAGTAAGATAAGATTAGATAATAAGAATTTAATAAGACATGATCATAATTAAGCATAATTGGCTCATGTATATTTATTCATGTGAACTTACAGTTATTTTGCGAGAGATTGTTCCTACTTGCTGAGCGAAAGCTCATCATATAATATTTATACTATAGGTAAGTAACCTACACATAATACTTGATGGACTGACGGTGAATGGACAAACGATGTACAGATCGGGGAATGGATACCGCTTGCAATTATTTTTACAATCAGTTTTACGATACAAATAGTTTTGCTAATTATGATTCTGAAACTATATGTTAAATGGTTTTATGGATTATGACTATAAGCAAGCAAGTCTTAAGAATTCAGTATATACGTATAGTTATATCTAGATGCTTTGAAAAAAAAACATATATGTTAAGGTATGGATATTTTAATCAAGAAAATAATTCGAAACTTATGTCTACTATAAGACTAAAAAAAAAGTTCTGCAAATTTTAAGAAGTTCCAGTAGGTACAAGTTAAATTCAGCTACAGTGACGGCCACCTAGGAGGGTCGTCACATTGTGTTGCTCGATGTAGAGGTTGCTCAACCAGTTTTGGACATGCTGGGGCAAATTAACCGAAGACGAGTCGTCCGATTGTGAAGCAGATGATGAGGTAGAAGCGCTTGAACGATTTCTCCGTGACAGTGTCGGTCCCACTCCCCTAGTGTGTCCTCTGCGCTTTCTTAAGACTTGGGGATATAATCCCCTCCTCATTCACCATCGTGGATAAACCTTCCCCAGCAGACTGTGCCATCTGTGTGGTTCTTTCTACCTCCATCTGAGCCTGCAAAGGTAAATGAAATAAAAATAGTATAATATGTTATGTTAAATATGAAAAAAGAAATGAGTTTAAAATTTACTTACAAATGCCTGTTCCGTGTCCGGATTGATAAAATTCTGCCCATGATGGTGCATGTCACCCTAATTGTCAATTAATGATCGTAGCTCCTGGGTCTCGGGATTTGCCTAATCAAGTTGAATGTGTTAGAATAATTATTAAGCCAAAGTAATAAAAACTTAACAAGTATGCAAATTAGTATTACCTTATTGAAATGATGCTGGGAGTATGGCTTTCTACCACGGAAGCTAGACCACTTCTGACTGCCACAGTTTTGTTGATTTGTAGCAGATTTTTCTAGCAATGATCATAGATGAATTAGTAACATACTTAATAATTAAATAAACCAATTAATCAAAAGTAAGAAGATATAATGAAATTGAACATGAAAAGTAGGGGATGTAAAACGATCACAGTAAGGTCCCCATTGCTTTTTGCTCCTCAAGTTTTTAGGAGGATTTTGCCTGACAAAATCCTCATTTTTTGCCCCTCCCATCTTCTGGAAGTGTCTGTGCAAGGTAGTCTTCCAGTCCTTGTAACATTTACTAGCTTCACGGTCGACTACATCTCTAGTGATGCCGTTGTCGCGGTCGTAGTCGAGGTTAAACCAATTCTGGAATACATTAAAAAATCAACAAATGAATCTTATTTATTGTATCCACAATTAAAATGTTTAGAATATATTTTGTTTCAAATAGATACCAGCATGCGATTTTGAATCCTCCTTTTGTGCTCCTCAGGCATGTCCTTCCAGGCGTTGTAGTGTGAGTCACATATATCTCTTGTGTTCAAGCCGACAACACTGTCAAAATATTTGGCATTTTCACCAATCGCCTTCCACGAACCTGTCTCGTCAAACAAGACAAAAAGCTTCCCATCTTTGTATACTTTCTCCACTATATCTCGACCTATAGCTACTCTTCGACCAGACCGACGTCGAGATGTCGGCTCCGAAACTATACGAAAATAAAAATAACGAAATTTGATTATAGAGAGTTCGACAAGTAACAAGTTTTAGGAGTATGTGTTATAGCATATAATACCTAATTGACAATGTGCTGGGAGTCTCGTCAGATCAGGTGGAGGCTGTGATCCTCCTGCAGAGCCGGCGCATGTAGTTACTGGGCCAGACATCGAGACGCTGTGTCGTAAAAAAAAATTATTTGTTACTTTATTTGGTACACAATTTCTTAAAAATTTTATATAAAATTCATAAAGTCGAGGTAACTACTTTGGTTCTATTCGTCGTCACTACGAATGTCTACAACATCATCAGCACTTTCTACGTCGCCATCATCTTCAGAATCGACGGGTTCATCTTCGATATAGTCAAACACAGTTTCACCATCACCATCGTCAATAAAGTCATCTTCATCTTCAGCAGGCGACTTAGCCCGCAAGTGTGACGACCCTCCTATGAGGCCGCCACTGTAACTTAAACTTTAACTTGTACTTACTGGGGTTTCTTAAAATTTGCGGAACATTTTTTTTTAATATAAGAAAGAATACTTTCATAATTTGTAACAATAATTTCAAATAAGTGAATCACTAAATTTCTTAAAGCTTTTCTTAATTTCAGTTAAGATAAAACGTTCTAAAAATATCTTTCAAACAGAGCAGCATTTGAACTCCTATTTCAAATACTCTTTAAAAGCCTTTCTAAAACTAGCCAATTCAATCAGGCCATTTAATTTTGACTTTAAAACGGATTTCGTGAGAAATCTTAAATTCAAGTACATCTTAAAGCCCTTTTAAAATCAATCGTTTAAATCGTCATGTTTAAAATTTGTTTATTTGTTGCATGCTCTGTTGCAACGTTCTAAAACTTAAATACTCAAAACGAGGGTTGTTAGCTACAACCTCGGTTTCCTTAACATACATATGTACCTATACTTTTTAAACATACATGCTTGAAACCTTTAAATCATATATACATATACATGATTTTTCTTAAACTTACTGCGGAAGATAACTGCG